>NW_025539212.1:0-14156 GCF_020615455.1 Coregonus clupeaformis
GTAGTTGTCACGATCGGTCAAAAGGAGCGGACCAATGCGCAGCGTTACAGTGAACATGATGACTTTATTATTTAAAGCAACCACAGAAGAAAACAACAAATGACGATCGTGAAGTACAAAATACTGATACAAACTAACAGCAACACGAAAACACAATAACCCACAAAACAAAGGAGAAAACACACAGAATATATATGGCTCCCAATCACCACATGA
Organism: Coregonus clupeaformis; assembly: GCF_020615455.1. Lineage (NCBI taxonomy): Eukaryota > Metazoa > Chordata > Actinopteri > Salmoniformes > Salmonidae > Coregonus > Coregonus clupeaformis. Next base: position 217 of record NW_025539212.1, read on the forward strand.
CACAAACAAAATGAAACTCACCCATCCCCAACACCACCAAATGAAATACACCCAACACAAGAAAATGAACAACCTGGCTCAATATAAACGTCCATAGAGCCAGAGTGTTACAGTACCCCCTAAAGGTGCGGAACTCGGGCGCACCAACATCAGACTAGGGGAGGGTCTGGGTGGGCGTCTGTCCAGGTGAAGGTCTCTGGCGGTCGTGATCCCCACCCCACACAGTCACAACCTGCTTCGGTAGCCTCCTCCCCAATGACCACCCTCCACCTAACCCCACCTGGACTAAGGGGCAAACCCGGACTAAGGGGCAGCATCGGGCCTAAGGGGCAGCACCGGGATAAGGGGCAGCACCGGGATAAGGGGCAGCACGGGACAGGGGCAGCACCGGACTACGGGCAGTACCGGACTAAAGGGCAGTACAGGACTAAGGGGCAGCACCGGACTAAGGCAGCACCGGGCTAAGGGGCGGCACCGGGCTAGGGGCGGCACCGGACTCAGGGGCAGCACGACTAAAGCAGCAACCCGGAAAGGCAGCACCGGGCTAAGGCAACACCTGACTAGATGGCGGATCCTGGCTGGCTGGCTCTGGCGGATCCTGGCGGACGGCTCTGGCGGATCCTGGCGGGGCGTCTCTGGCGGATCCAGCGGGACGGCTCTGGCGGATCCTGGCGGGACGGCTCTGGCGGACCTGGCGGGACGCTCTGGGCGGATCCTGGCGGGACGGCTCTGGCGGATCCTGGCTGGACTCTGGCGGATCTGGCTGGACGGCTCTGGCGGATCCTGGCTGGGACGGCTCCTGGCGGATCCTGGCTGGGCGGCTCTGGCGGATCCCGGCTGGGCGGCTCTGGCGGATCCTGGCTGGGACGGCTCTGGCGGATCCTGGCTGGGCGGCTCTGGCGGATCCTGGCTGGACGCTCTGGGGATCTGGCTGGGACGGCTCTGGCGGATCGGGCTGGGCGGCTCTGGCGGATCCTGGCTGGACACAGCTCTGGCGGATCCTGGCTGGGCGGCTCTGGCGGATCCTGGCTGAACGGCTCTGGCGGATCCTGGCTGGACGCTCTGGCGGATCCTGGCTGGCGGCTCTGGCGGATCCTGGCTGGGACGGCTCTGGGATCCTGGCTGGACGGTCTGGCGGATCCTGGCTGGGCGGCTCTGGCGGATCCTGGCTGGGCGGCTCTGGCGGATCCTGGCTGGACGGCTCTGGCGGATCCCGGCTGGCGGCTCTGGCGGATCTCGGCTGGGCGCTCTGGCGGATCCTGGCCGGGGCGGCTCTGGCGGATCCTGGCTGGCGGCCTGGCGGATCCTGGCTAGCGGAAGGCTCTGGCTGATCCTGTCTGGCGAAGGCTCTGGCTGATCCGTCTGGCGGAAGGCTCTGGCTGATCGTCGGGCGGAAGGCTCTGGCTGATCCTGTCTGGACGGCTCTGGCGGATCCTGGCTCGACGGCTCTGGCGAATCCTAGCTGATGACGGATCTGGCTGCTCATGGCTGGCTGACGGATCTGGCTGCTCATGGCTGGCTGACGGATCTGGCTGCTCATGGCTGGCTGACGGATCTGGCTGCTCATGGCTGGCTGACGGATCTGGCTGCTCAGGCTGGTGACGGATCTGGCTGCTCATGGCCTGGCTGATGGATCTGGCTGCTCATGGCTGGCTGACGGATCTGGCTGCTCATGGCTGGCTGACGGATCTGGCTGCTCGTGGCTGGCTGACGGATCGGGCTGCTCATGGCTGGCTTGTCGGATCTGGCTGCTCATGGCTGGCTGACGGATCTGGCTGCTCATGGCTGGCTGACGGATCTCGCTGCTCGTGGCTGGCTGACGGATCTGGCTGCTCGCGGCTGGCTGACGGATCTGGTTGCTCGAGGCTGGCTGACGGGTCTGGCTGCTCATGGCTGGCTGACGGATCTGGCTGCTCGTGGCTGGCTGACGGATCTGGCTGCTCATGGCTGGCTTTTGACGATCTGGCTGCTCATGGCTGGCTGACGGATCTGGCTGCTCTGGCTGGCTCGACGGATCTGGCTGCTCGTTGGCTGGCTGATGGATCTGGCTGCTCATGGCTGGCTGCGGATCTAGCTGCTCATGGCTGGCTGACGGTCTGGCTGCTCATGGCTGGCTGACGGATCTGGCTGCTCATGGCTGGTTGACAGATCTGGCTGCTCGGCTGGCTGACAGATCTGGCTGCTCATGGCTGGCTGACGGATCTGGCTGCTCATGGCTGTGCTAACGGGTCTGGCTGCTCGTGGCTGGCTGATGGTGCTGGCTGGTATAAAGCGGAGGCGGACCCGCCTGGATTGCAGTATCACTCCAGCAGGACGGCTCCCATCCGCATGAGCCGCTCCTGCCGGTCACGAACCCGAGCCTCCAGTCCAGCATAGGCTGGTCGGCTCCTGCTGATTCCATAGCAGGTGATGATTCTGTCTGGCGGACGGCTCTGAAGGCTCTGGCAGACGGACGGCTTTGCAGGCTCAGTACAGACGGCGGCTTATGCAGCGCTTTGGCAGACGGGCAGTTCAGACGCCCTAGGGCAGACGGACTCTGGCCGGCTGGCACGCATATCGTGGACCTGGTGCGTGGAGTAGGAACAGACCGGTCCGTACCGGGAACACCCACCACTGGCCTTAACTGGGATCAAGAACGGACCGAACCAGACTGGGAACACACTTCAGTCTTCATGCCGTGCCACAACAACTTCCCTCCCTCTACTCGCCAATGGCTCCCGTTAATCCGATAGCCTTCTCTCAGCTCTACCTTGTGGCAGCCTCCTGCTGCCCAGGCCCGCCATGTGCCCCCCAAAAATTTTTGGGGAGTAACCACGGCTTCAGCCTCGACTCGCTTCCTCTTCATACCACCTCCTCTGGCTGCAGCTGCCTCCAGCTCTTCCACGAGGGCGGTGATATTCCTCTCGGTTTGCCCAAGGACCCTTTCCAGCCCGAATCTCCTCCCATGTCCAAAAATCCTTAGGAGGCGTCCATAACTCCTGTGTAGGTAGGTCCTGTTGCCGCTTGTTACGCCGCTTGGTCCTCTTTAGGTGGGTTATTCTGTCACGATCGTCAAAAGGAGCGGACCAATGCGCAGCGTTGCGAGTGAACATGATGACTTTATTATTTAAAGCAACCACGAAGAAAACAACAAATGACGATACGTGAAGTACAAAATACTGATACAAACTAACAGCAACACGGAAACAATAACCCACAAAACAAAGGAGAAAACACACAGAATATATATGGCTCCCAATCACCACATGACACAAACAAAATGAAACTCACCCATCCCCAACACCACCAAATGAAATACACCCAACACAAGAAAATGAACAACCCTGGCTCAATATAAACGTCCATAGAGCCAGAGTGTTACAGTAGTATATGGGGCTTTGGTGACAAAACGGATGGCACTGTGATAGACTACATCCAATTTGCTGAGTAGAGTGTTGGAGGCTATTTTGTAAATGACATCGCCGAAGTCAAGGATCGGTAGGATAGTCAGTTTTAAGAGGGAATGTTTGGCAGCATGAGTGAAGGAGGCTTTGTTGCGAAATAGGAAGCTGATTCTAGATTTAACTTTGGATTGGAGATGCTTAATGTGAGTCTGGAAGGAGAGTTTACAGTCTAACCAGACACCTAGGTATTTGTAGTTGTCCACCTACTCTAGGTCAGACCCGTCGAGAGTAGTGATTCTAGTCGGGTGGGCGGGTGCCAGTAGCGTTCGATTGAAGAGCATGCATATAGTTTTACTAGTGTTTAAGAGCAGTTGGAGGCTGAAGGAGGTTGTATGGCATTGAAGCTTGTTTGGAGGTTTGTTAATACAGTGTCCAATGAAGGGCCAGATGTATACAAAATGGTGTCGTCTGCATAGAGGTGGATCTGAGAGTCACCAGCAGCAAGAGCGACATCAATGATATACACAGAGAATAGAGTCGGCCCAAGAATTGAACCCTGTGGCACCCCCATAGAGACTCCATAGGTCCAGACAACAGGTCCTCCGATTTGACACATTTAACTCTATCTGAGAAGTAGTTGGTGAACCAGGCGAGGCAGTCATTTGAGCAACCAAGGCTATTTAGTCTGCCAATAAGAATGCGGTGGTTGACAGAGTCGAAAGCCTTGGCCAGGTCGATGAAGACGGCTGCAAAGTACTGTCTATTATCAATCGCGGTTATAATATCGTTTAGGACCTTGAGCGTGGCTGAGGTGCACCCATGGCCAGCTCGGAAACCAGATTGCATAGTGGAGAAGGTACGGTGGGATTCGAAATGGTCAGGTGATCTGTTTGTTAACTTGGCTTTCAAAAACGTTTGAAAGGCAGGGCAGGATGGATATACAGTGAGGGAAAAAAGTTTTGATCCCCTGCTGATTTTGTACGTTTGCCCACTGAAAACGAAATGATCAGTCTATAATTTTAATGGTAGGTTTATTTGAACAGTGAGAGACAGAATAACAACAACAAAATCCAGAAAAACGCATATAAAAAATGTTATAAATTGATTTGCATTTTAATGAGGGAAATAAGTATTTGACCCCCTCTCAATCAGAAAGATTTCTGGCTCACAGGTGTCTTTTATACAGGTAATGAGCTGAGATTAGGAGCACACTCTTAAAGGGAGTGCTCCTAATCTCAAGCCTGTTACCTGTATAAAAGACACCTGTCCACAGAAGCATCAATCAGATTCCAAACTCTCCACCATGGCCAAGACCAAAGAGGATGTCAGGGACAAGATTGTAGACCAGCAAGGCTGGAATGGGCTACAAGACCATCGGTCAATCAGCTTGGTGGAGAAGGTGACAACAGTTGGTGCGATTATTTGCAATTGGAAGAAACACAAAATAACTGTCAATCTCCCTCGGCCTGGGGCTCCATGAAAGATCTCACCTCGTGGAGTTGCAATGATCATGAGAACAGTAAGGAATCAGCCCAGAACTACACGGGAGGATCTTATCAATGATCTCAAGGCAGCTGGGACCATAGTCACCAAAGAAAACAATTGGTAACACACTACGCCTGTGAAGGACTGAAATCCTGCAGCGCCCGCAGGGTCCCCCCTGCTCAAGAAAGCACATATACAGGCCCGTCTGTAGTTTGCCAATGAACATCTGAATGATTCAGAGAGAGAACTGGGTGAAAGTGTTGTGGTCAGATGAGACCAAAATCGAGCTCTTTGGCATCAACTCAACTCGACGTGTTTGGAGGAGGAGGAATGCTCTGCCTATGACCCCCAAGAACACCATCCCCACCGTCAAACATGGAGGTGGAAACATTATGCTTTGGGGGTGTTTTTCTGCTAAGGGGACAGGACAACTTCACCGCATCAAAGGGACGATGGACGGGGCCATGTACACATCAAATCTTGGGTGAGAACCTCCTTCCCTCAGCCAGGGCATTTGAAAATGGGTCGTGGATGGGTATTCCAGCATGACAATGACCCAAAACACACGTCCAAGGCAACAAAGGAGTGGCTCAAGAAGAAGCACATTAAGGTCCTGGAGTGGCCTAGCCAGTCTGCAGACCTTAATCCCATAGAACATCTGTGGAGGGAGCTGAAGGTTCAATTTGCCAAACGTCAGCCTCAAAACCTTAATGACTTGGAGAATATCTGCAAAGAGGAGTGGGACAAAATCCCTCCTGAGATGTGTGCAAACCTGGTGGCCAACTACAAGAAACGTCTGACCTCTGTGGTTGCCAACAAGGGTTTTGCCACCAAGTACTAAGTCATGTTTTGCAGAGGGGTCAAATACTTATTTCCCACATTAAAATGCAAATCAATTTATAAAATTTTTGATGTCTCTCAATGTTCAAATAAACCTACCATTAAAATTATAGACTGATCATGTCTTTGTCAGTGGGCAAACGTACAAAATCAGCAGGGGATCAAATACTTTTTTCCCTCACTGTAGGTCTGTAACAGTTTGGATCTAGAGTGTCACCCCCTTTGAAGAGGGGGATGACCGCGGCAGCTTTCCAAACTCTGGGGATCTCAGACGTTACGAAAGAGAGGTTGAACAGGCTAGTAATAGGAGTTGCGACAATTTCGGTGCCTAGTTTTAGAAAGAAAGGGTCCAGATTGTCTGGCCCAGATGATTTGTAGGGGTCCAGATTTTGCAGCTCTTTCAGAACATCAGCTGTCTGAATTTGTGTGAAGGGGAAGTGGGGGGGGCATGGGAAGTTGCAGCGGAGGGTGCAGAGCTGGTGGCCGGGGTAGTGGTAGCCAGGTGGAATGCATGGCCAGCCGTAGCAAAATGCTTGTTGAAATTCTCGATTATTGTAGATTTATCGGTGGTGATAGTGTTTCCTAGCCTCAGTGCAGTGGGCAGCTGGGAGGAGGGTGCTCTTATTCTCCATGGACTTTACAGTGTCCCAAAACTTTTTTGGAGTTAGTGCTACAGGATGCACATTTCTGTTTGAAAAAAGCTAGCCTTTGCTTTCCTGACTGCTTGTGTATATTGGTTCCTAACTTCCCTGAAAAGTTGCATATCGCGGGGGCTATTCGATGCTAATGCAGTACGACACAGGATGTTTTTGTGCTGATCAAGTGCAGTCAAGTCTGAGGAGAACCAGGGGCTATATCTGTTCTTAGTTCTGTATTTTTTTAATGGGGCATGTTTATTTAAGATTGAAAGGAAATTACTTTTAAATAACAACCAGGCATCCTCTACTGACGGAATGAGATCGATATCCATCCATGATACCTGGGCCAGGTCAATTAGGAAGGCCTGCTCGCTAAAGTGTTTTAGGGAGCGTTTGACAGTGATGAGGGGTGGTCGTTTGACCGCGGACCCGTTACGGACGCAGGCAATAAGGCAGTGATCGCTGAGATCCTAGTTGAAGACAGTGGAGGTGTATTTAGAGGGTAAGTTAGTCAGGATGATATCTATGAGGGTGCCCATGTTTACGGATATTGGGTTGTACCTGGTAGGTTCGTTGATAATTTGTGTAAGATTGAGGGCATCTAGTTTGGATTGTAGGATGGCCGGGGTGTTAAGCATATCCCAATTTAGGTCACCAAGCAGTACGAACTCTGAGGCTAAATGGGGGCAATCAATTCACATATGGTGTCCAGGGCACAGCTGGGGGCTGAGGGGGTCTGTAGGCGGCAACAGTGAGAAAATGTATTTCTGGAAAGGTGGATTTTAGAAGTAAAAGCTCAAACTGTTTGGGCACAGACCTGGATAGTATGATAGAGCTCTGAAGGCTATCTCTACAGAAGATTGCAACTCCACCCCCTTTGGCAGTTCTATCTAGACGGAAAATGTTGTAGTTGGGGATGGACATTTCAGAATTTTTGGTGGCCTTCCTAAGCCAGGATTCAGACACCGCAAGAACATCAGGGTTGGCAGAGTGTGCTAACCCAGTGAATAACTCAAACTTCGGAAGGAGGCTTCCGATGTTAACGTGCAGAAAACCAAGGCTTTTACGGTTACAGAAGTCAACAAATGATAGCTCCTGGGGAGTAGGAGTGATACTGGGGGCTGCAGGGCCTGGGTTAGCCTCTACATCACCAGAGGAACAGAGGAGGACTAGAATAAGGATACGGCTAAAGGCTTTAAGAACTGGTCTTCTAGTGCGTTGGGTACAGAGAATAAAGGGGGCAGATTTCCGGGTATTGTAGAATAGATTCAGGGCATTATGTACAGACAAGGATATGGAAGGATATGAGTACAGTGGAGGTAAACCTAAGCGTTGGGTAACAATGAAAGAGTTAGCATCACTGGAGGCACCGATTGAGCCGGTCTCGGCGTGTATGGGGGGTGGAACAAAGGAACTATTTGAGGCTGTTTGAGAGGGACTTGGGGTTCTACAGTGAAATTGTATAATAAGAACTAGGGCAAGGCAACAGCAATAGGCAAGGCATATTGACATGGGAGAGTCATAAAGCAATCACAGCTGTTATTAGAGAGAAGCTAAGACAACAACTGGTAATGGCGATAAAGTTTGGGCTGAGGCTAAACAGATAAACAGGACAGGGTACCGTGTAAAGGAACTGTCCAGCAGGCATCAGCTGTGCAGCTGAGTGATCATAAGGTCCAGTGAACAGCAATATGTGAATCCGACAGCAGTTCGAATTGGTGCTACAGAACAGCGAGCAGGAAGCACGGCTGTTGTTTGCGTGTGCTAGCGGGCCGGGGCTAGCAGATGGATCATCGTGGTCGTCGCAACGGGAAGCATGTTGAAACCACAGACGATTACGTCGGCAGACCAGTCGTGATGGATCGGCGGGGCTCCGTGTCGACTCTAGGAGGTTCCGTCCGGTTGACAGAGAGGTAGATTGCCGGGAGATGCGCCTGACTCAAGGCTAGCTCAAGGCTGATTAGCCAACAACAACGTTCATTTGGTTGCAGCTAGCTAGTTGCGATTATCCAGTGTTAAAGGTCCAGTGATTCAGTGATTCCGGCAGAAAATCTGTGTCGATAACTTGCTGTGCAGACAGTGCAGACTGGCTGATAATAGTCCAGGTTAGAGCTGGCTGGTAGGTAGTGCAGGCCACGGACAATGGTGAAAAAACCACTAACGGGTGGCTAATAGCAAGTAGCTAGTTAGCTGGTTAGAGGTAGGTTACAGAGAGGTAGATAGTCGGGGATATGGGCCTGCTCGAAGCTAGCTCAAGGCTAACTGGTGCTTGCTTTGGGGGCAGTGGTGATTAGCCTACAGCAACATCCATTCGACATCCATTTGGTTGCGGCTATCTAGTTGCGATCCGCGGTGTTAAGGTCCAGTGATTCAGTTATTCCAGCAGAAAATCCGATGTTCTGGTTGTTAAAACCGCTAACGGTGGCTAATAGCAAGTAGCTAGTTAGCCTAGTTAGCTGGCTGGCTAGTTTCAACTGGAGATTCTAGATAAAGGTGAATAAATAATAGAATCCGTTCCACATTGAGGAGGCATGTTGCAGGAAAGTATATTTAGTAGAAGGATGAAAAGTGTGATAGGGAAATATATATAAAATACAAAATAATACAAAAAAACTGGCTATTTACATGGACACACAAGAGAACACGACCGCACTGCTACGCCATCTTGAATATATATGTGAGCCATGACCAGCCTTTCAAAGCACTTCATAGCTACAGACGTGAGTGCTACGGGTCGCGGTAATCATTTCGGCAGGTGATCTTAGTGTTCTTGGGCACAGGGATTATGGTGGTCTAATTGAAACGTTGGTATTACAGACTCAGTCAGGGACATGTTGAAAATGTCAGTGAAGACACTTGCAAGTTGGTCAGCGCATGCTTGGAGTACACGTTCTGGTAATCTGTCTGGCCCTGCGGCCTTGTGAATGTTGACCTGCTTAAAAGTCTTACTCACATCTGCTACGGAGAGCGTGATCACATAGTCATTCAGAACAGCTGATGCTCTCATGCATGCTTCAGTGTTGCTTGCCTCGAGGCGAGCATGGAAGTGATTTTCGCTTCGTCTGGTAGGCTTGTGTCACTGGGCAGCTCACGGCTGTACTTCCCTTTGTAGTCTGTAATAGTTTGCAAGCCCTGCCACATCTGACGAGCGTGGGAGCCGGTGTAGTACGATTCAATCTGAGTCCTTTATTGACTCTTTGCCTGTTTGATGGTCCGTCAGAGGGCTATGTACTTAAGGACACTGTGGGGACGACGTCATCGATGCACTCATTGATGAAGACAGTGACTGATGTGGTGTACTCCTCAATCCCATCGGAAAAAGAATCCCGGAACATATTCCAGTCTGTGCTAGCAAAACAATCATGTAGCTTAGCATCTGCATCATCTGACCACTTCCTTATTAACTGAGTCACTGGTTCTTACTGCTTTAGTTTTTGCTTATAAGCAGGAATCAGGAGGATAGAATTATGGTCAGATTTGCCAAATGGAGGGCGAGGGAGACGCTTTGTACGCGTCTCGTGTGTGGAGTAAAGGTGGTCTAGAGTTTTTTTTTCCCCTCTGGTTGCACATGTGACATGCTGGTAGAAATTAGGTAGAACGGATTTAAGTTTCCCTGCATTAAAGTCCCCGGCCACTAGGAGCGCTACCTCTGGATTAGTGTTTTCCTGTTTGCTTATGGCCTTATACAGCTCATTGAGTGCAATCTTATTGCCAGCATGGGTTTGTGGTGGTAAATAGACAGTACGAAAAATAAAGAAGAACACTCTGAGTAAATTGATCTCAGGTCAAGTGCATCCTGTTTCCATTGATCATCCTTGAGATGTTTCTACAAATTGATCTACAACTTCCTAGAGCTGGCTGCTCAGCCAAAGTGAGCAATTGGGGGAGAAGGGCCTTGGTCAAGGAGGTGACCAAGAATCCGATGGTCACTCTGACAGATCTCTATAGTTACTCTGTGGAGATGGAAGAAGCTTTCAGAAGGACAACCATCTCTGCAGCACTCCACCAATCAGGCCTTTATGTTAGAGTGACCAGACGGAAGCCACTCCTCAGTAAAAGGCACATGACAGCCCGCTTGGAGTTTGCCAACAGGCCCCTAAAGACTCTCAGACCATGAGAAGCAAGATTCTCTGGTCTGATGAAACCAAGATGGAACTCTTTGGCCTGAATGCCAAGTGTCACGTCTGGAGGAAACCTGGCACCATCCCTACGGTGAAGCATGGTGGTGGCAGCATTATGCTATGGGGATGTTTTTCAGTGGCAGGGACTGGGAGACTAGTCAGGATTGAGGGAAAGATGAACGGAGCAAAGTACAGAGAGGTTCTTGATGAAAACCTGCTCCAGAGCGCTCAGGACCTCAGAGTCGGGCGAAGGTTCACCTTCTAACAGGACAACGTCCCTAAGCACACAGCCAAGACAAGGCAGGAGTGGCTTTGGGGCAAGTCTCTGAATGTCCTTGAGTGGCCCAGCCAAAGCCCGGACTTGAACCTAATCGAACATCTCTGGAAAGACCTGAAATCAGCTGTGCAGCGACGCTCCCCAACCTTACAGCGCTTGAGAGGATCTGCAGAGAACAATGGGAGAAACTCCCCAAATACAGTTGTGCCATGCTTGTAGCATCATACCCAAGAAGACATGAGGCTCCAAGAAGACACGAGGCTGTAATCGCTGACAAAGGTGCTTCAACAAAGTACTGAGTAAAGCGTCTGAATACTTATGTAAATGTGATTTCATTTTTTATTTTTAGCTAAATTATCATAAAAAAACTGTTTATGCTTTGCCATTATGGGGTATTGTGTGTAGATTGATGAGGGGAAAAAAACAATTTAATCCATTTTAGAATAAGGCTGTAACGTAACAAAATGTGGAAAAAGTCAAGGGGTCTGAATACTTTCCGAATGCTCTGTATTTGGTCTTGTGTTTTAGGTTATTGTCCTGCTGAAAGGTGAATTTGTCTCCCAGTGTCTGTTGGAAAGCAGACTGAACCAGGTTTTCCTCTAGGAATTTGCCTGTGCTTAGATCTATTATTTTTATCCAAAAAAAATCACTAGTCCTTGCCGATGACAAGCATACCCATAACATGATGGAGCCACCATCATTCTTGAAAATATGAAGACTGGTACTCAGTGATGTGTTGTGTTGGATTTGCCCCAAACATTATGCTTTGTATTCAGGACATAACGTTTATTTGCCACATTTTATGCAGTTTTACTTTATTGTCTTATTGCAAACAGGATGCATGTTTTGGAATATTTTTATTCTGTACAGGCTTCCTTCTTTTCACTTGGTCATTTAGGATAGTATTGTGGAGTAACTACAATGTTGTTGATCCATCCTCAGTTTTCTCCTATCACATTCATTAAACTCTGTACCTGTTTTAAAGACACCATTGGCCTCATGGTGAAATCCCTGAGTGGTTTCCTTCCTCTCCGGCAACTGAGTTTGGAAGGACTCCTGTATATTTGTAGTGACTGGGTGTATTGATACACCATCCAAAGTGTAGTTAATAAGTTCACCATGCTCAAAGAGATATTAAATGTCTGCTTAAAAAAAAAATACCCATCTACCAATAGGTGCCCTTCTTTGCGAGCCATTGGAAAACCTCCATGGTCTTCCTGGTTGAATCTGTGTTTGAAATTCCTTGTTCGACTCAGGGATCTTACAAATAATTGTATGTGTGGGGTACAGAGATGAGGTAGTAGAGTGAGTCCATGCATCTTATTATGTGACTTGCTAAGAACAATTTTACTCCTGAACTTATTTAGGCTTGCCATAACAAAACGGTTGAATACTTATTGACTCAAGACATTTCAGCTTTTTTTATTTATTTATTTTTGTATTTTTCAATTTTATTCTTATTTTATTTTATTTATTTTTTCATATTTATTTTTTCTTTTTTTTGGGGGAATGGATCAGCTTAATATTGCAGATAGATTGTATCTTCTATCAATGTAATTGTCTGCATCACTTCCAATCCCTCATGTTTATTTTTATTTTATACAGTGGGGCAAAAAAGTATTTAGTCAGCCACCAATTGTGCAAGTTCTCCCACTTAAAAAGATGAGAGAGGCCTGTAATTTTCATCATAGGTACACGTCAACTATGACAGGCAAATTGAGAAAAAAAAATCCAGAAAATCCCATTGTAGGATTTTTAATGAATTTATTTGCAAATTATGGTGGAAAATAAGTATTTGGTCACCTACAAACAAGCAAGATTTCTGGCTCTCACAGACCTGTAACTTCTTCTTTAAGAGGCTCCTCTGTCCTCCACTCGTTACCTGTATTAATGGCACCTGTTTGAACTTGTTATCAGTATAAAAGACACCTGTCCACAACCTCAAACAGTCACACTCCAAACTTCACAATGGCCAAGACCAAAGAGCTGTCAAAGGACACCAAAAACAAAATTGTAGACCTGCACCAGGCTGAAGACTGAATCTGCAATAGGTAAGCAGCTTGGTTTTGAAGAAATCAACTGTGGGAGCAATTATTAGGAAATGGAAGACATACAAGACCACTGATAATCTCCCTCGATCTGGGGGCTCCATGCAAGATCTCACCCCGTGGGGTCAAAATGATCACAAGAACGGTGAGCAAAAATCCCAGAACCACACGGGGGGACCTAGTGAATGACCTGCTGAGAGCTGGGACCAAAGTAACAAAGCCAACCATCAGTAACACACTACGCCGCCAGGGGACTCCAAATCTGCAGTGCGAGACGTGTCCCCCTGCTTAAGCCAGTACATGTCCAGGCCCGTCTGAAGTGCATTTGGATGATCCAGAAGAGGATTGGGAGAATGTCATATGGTCAGATGAAACCAAAATATAACTTTTTGGTAAAAACTCAACTCGTCATGTTTGGAGGACAAAGAATGCTGAGTTGCATCCAAAGAACACCATACCTACTGTGAAGCATGGGGTTGGAAACATCATGCTTTGGGGCTGTTTTTCTGCAAAGGGACCAGGACGACTGATCCGTGTAAAGGAAAGAATGAATGGGGCCATGTATCGTGAGATTTTGAGTGAAAACCTCCTTCCATCAGCAAAGGGCATTGAAGATGAAACGTGGCTGGGTCTTTCAGCGACAATGATCCCAAACACACCGCCCGGGCAACGAAGGAGTGGCTTCGTAAGAAGCATTTCAAGGTCCTGGAGTGGCCTAGCCAGTCTCCAGATCTCAACCCCATAGAATATATTTGGAGGGAGTTGAAAGTCTGTGTTGCCCAGCGACAGCCCCAAAACATCACTGCTCTAGAGGAGATCTGCATGGAGGAATGGGCCAAAATACCAGCAACAGTGTGTGAAAACCTTGTGAAGACTTACAGAAAACGTTTGACCTGTGTCATTGCCAACAAAGGGTATATAACAAAGTATTGAGAAACTTTTGTTATTGACCAAATACTTATTTTCCACCATCATATGCCAATAAATTCATTAAAAATCCTACAATGTGATTTTCTGGATTTTTTTCTAATTTTGTCTGTCATAGTTGACGTGTACCTATGATGAAAATTACAGGCCTCTCTCATCTTTTAAGTGGGAGAACTTGCACAATTGGTGGCTGACTAAATACTTTTTTTTCCCCACTGTAT
>NW_025539213.1:2500-14149 GCF_020615455.1 Coregonus clupeaformis
ATTGTAGACCTGCACCAGGCTGGGAAGACTGAATCTGCTATAGGTAAGCAGCTTGGTTTGAAGAAATCAACTGTGGGAGCAATTATTAGGAAATGGAAGACATACAAGACCACTGATAATCTCCCTCGATCTGGGGGCTCCACGCAAGATCTCACCCCGTGGGGTCAAAATGATCACAAGAACGGTGAGCAAAAATCCCAGAACCACACGGGGGACCTAGTGAATGACCTGCAGAGAGCTGGGACCAAAGTAACAAAGCCTACCATCAGTAACACACTACGCCGCCAGGGACTCAAATCCTGCAGTAACAGACGTGTCCCCCTGCTTAAGCCAGTACATGTCCAGGCCCGTCTGAAGTTTGCTAGAGTGCATTTGGATGATCCAGAAGAGGACTGGGATAATGTCATATGGTCAGATGAAACCAAAATAGAACTTTTTGGTAAAAACTCAACTCGTCGTGTTTGGAGGACAAAGAATGCTGAGTTGCATCCAAAGAACACCATACCTACTGTGCAAGCATGGGGGTGGAAACATCATGCTTTGGGGCTGTTTTTTCTGCAAAGGGACCAGGACAACTGATCCGTGTAAAGGAAAGAATGAATGGGGCCATGTATCGTGAGATTTTTGAGTGAAAACCTCCTTCCATCAGCAAGGGCATTGAAGATGAAACGTGGCTGGGTCTTTCAGCATGACAATGATCCCAAACACACCGCCCGGGCAACGAAGGAGTGGCTTCGTAAAGGAAGCATTTCAAGGTCCTGGAGTGGCCTAGCCAGTCTCCAGATCTCAACCCCATAGAAAATCTTTGGAAGGAGTTGAAAGTCTGTGTTGCCACTTTGCGACAGCCCCAAAACATCACTGCTCTAGAGGAGATCTGCATGGAGGAATGGGCCAAAATACCAGCAACAGTGTGTGAAAACCTTGTGAAGACTTACAGAAAACGTTTGACCTGTGTCATTTTGCAAACAAAGGGTATATAACAAAGTATTGAGACACTTTTTGTTATTGACCAAATACTTATTTTCCACCATAATTTGCAAACGTAAATTCATAAAAATCCTACAATGCGATTTTCTGGATTTTTTTTCTCATTTTGTCTGTCATAGTTGACGTGTACCTATGATGAAAATTACAGGCCTCTCTCACCTTTTTAAGTGGGAGAACTTGCACAATTGGTGGCTGACTAAATACTTTTTTCCCCCACTGTATATGTGTGTGTGTATATACAATACCAGTCAAAAGTTTAGACACACCTACTCATTCAAGGGTTTTTCTTTATTTTTACAATTTTCTACATTGTAGAATAATAGTGAAGACGTCAAAACTATGAAATAACACATATGGAATCATGTAGGAAAACAAAAAAGTGTTAAACAAATCAAAATATATTTTATATTTGAGATTCTTCAAAGTAGCCACCCTTTGCCTTGATGACAGCTTTCCACACCTTTGGCATTCTCTCAACCATCTCAACCAACAATAAAGAAAAACCCTTGAATGAGTAGGTGTGTATATATATTGTGTATATAAATAAACCATAACATCATTGACTTGGTGGTCATCATGAGGAGATGATTCACTATGCTCTCTCTCTTCACTGGGTCTTTGTCTGACTCGGGAATGGCTGTGTGTGTGTCCTCGGGCTGAACTGTAATTGTTCCACAGATAACGTCAGAGGTCAGGTCAGAGGTCATCTTGTGACCCCTCTGGCTCGTTGCCAATCAAAAGGAAGTAGTGTATCTTGGGTTAAAGTGAAACTAAACTAGCTAAGTGGTGTAGAAATGAATGATTATCTATCAGTGGTCGACCTGATACATTCTCTGGTTTTAGAAAGTCCTTATAGCTACTGCCCCTTCCCAGCCTCCCTCTCCTCTCCTCTCCTCTCCTCTCCTCTCCTCTCCTCTCCTCTCCTCTCCTCTCCTCTCCTCTCCTCTCCTCCTCCCAGCCTCCCTCTCCTCTCCTCTCCTCTCCTCCTCTCTCCCTCCTCCTCTCTCTCCTCCTCAGCCTCCCTCTCTCCTCTCCCTCTCCTCCCTCCCAGCCTCCCTCTCCTCCTCTCCTCTCCCTCTCCTCTCCTCTCCTCTCCTCTCCTCTCCTCTCCTCTCTCCTCCCTCCTCTCCTCTCCCTCTTCTCTCCTCTCCTCTCCTCCTCCACCTCCCCCTCCTCCCTCCTCTCCTCCTCCCAGCCTCCCCTCCTCCCCTCCTCTCCTCTCCTCCTCTCCTCTCCTCCTCCCAGCCTCCCTCTCCCTCCTCTCCCTCCTCCTCCTCCTCTCCTCCTCCCTCCCCTCTCTCCTCTCCTCTCCTCTCCTCCTCCCAGCCTCCTCCTCCTCTCCTCTCCCCTCCCTCTTCCTCCCAGCCTCCCTCTCCTCTCCTCTCTCCTCTCTCCTCTCCTCCTCCCAGCCTCCCTCTCCTCTCCTCTCCTCCTCCCAGCCTCCCTCCTCCTCTCCTCTCTCCTCTCCTCTCCTCTCCTCTCCTCTCCTCTCCTCTCCTCTCCTCTCCTCCTCCCAGCCTCCCTCCTCCTCTCCTCTCCTCTTCCCAGCCTCCCTCCTCCTCTCCTCTCCTCTCCTCTCCTCTTCTCTCCTCTCCTCTCCTCCTCCCCTCCTCCCAGCTTCCCTCTCCACTCCTCTCCTCCTCCCAGCCTCTCCTCCTCTCTCCCTCCCTCTCTCCCTCTCCCTCTTCTCTCCTCCTCCCAGCCTCCCTCTCCTCTCTCTCCTCTCCCCCCAGCCTCCCTCTCCTCTCCTCCTCCCAGCCTCCCTCCTCTCCTCCTCCTCTCCTCCTCCTCTCCCTCCTCTCCCTCCTCCTCCCCCCTCCTCTCCTCTCCCCTCCTCTCTCCTCCTCCCAGCCTCCCTCCTCCTCTCCTCTCCTCTCCCTCTCTCCTCTCCTCTCCTCTCCTCTCCTCTCCTCTCCTTCCTCCTCTTCTCTTCTCCTCTCCTTTAGACCACACACCCCAACCCCTCCATTATTTGGCTCCTGTTCCCATAGCAACCCTGTTGCCGGTGGAGACAGAGGCGCTGCCGCAGAGTAGAGGTTGAATAGAAGGCTTTCTGACAGACCAGCCCTATAATTAGACTGACAGAGAGCTAGAGAGAGAGAGAGAGAGAGAGAGAGAGAAAGTGTGAGGAGAGAGAGAGAGAGAGAGAGAGAGAGAGAGAGAGAGTGTGTTTCTCCTGTGTAAAATACTCAGCAGATTTCAGCAGCAGAGTTTGTGGGAGGTCCCATTACAACGTTCTGAACATGTCCATTTCCAATTGAGCATCTGATTGTTACTGTGCAGCAGGAGAGAAGGTGGTATCATTGTTCCATTGTTAGGAGAGAAGGTGGTATCATTGTTCCATTGGGAGGATAGAATCAAATCAAATCAAATCAAATTTTATTGGTCACATGCGCCGAATACAACAGGTGCAGACATTACAGTGAAATGCTTACTTACAGCCCTTAACCAACAGTGCATTTATTTTAAACAAAAAAGTAAGAATAAAACAACAACAAAAAGTGTTGAGAAAAAAGAGCAGAAGTAAAAATAAAGTGACAGTAGGGAGGCGATATATACAATAGAATAAAGTGACAGTAGGGAGGCTATATATACAGGGGGGTACCGTTGCGATAGTCAATGTGCGGGGGCACCGGCTAGTTGAGGTAGTTGAGGTAATATGTACATGTGGGTAGAGTTAAAGTGACTATGCATAAATACTTAACAGAGTAGGCAGCAGCGTAAAAGTATGGGGTGGGGGGCAGTGCAAAAATAGTCCGGGTAGCCATGATTAGCTGTTCAGGAGTCTTATGGCTTGGGGTAGAAGCTGTTGAGAAGTCTTTTGGACCTAGACTTGGCACTCCGGGTACCGCTTGCCGTGCGGTAGTAGAGAGAGAACAGTCTATGACTACGGTGACTGGAGTCTTTGACAATTTTGAGGGCCTTCCTCTGACACCGCCTGAGTATAGAGGTCCTGGATGGCAGGGAGCTTTGCTGTGATGTATGGGCAGTACGCACTTACCCTCTGTAGTGCCTTGCGGTCAGAGGCCAAGCAGTTGCCATACCAGGCGGTGATGCAACCAGTCAGGATGCTCTCGATGGTGCAGCTGTAGAATTTTTTGAGGATCTGAGGACCCATGCCAAATCTTTTAGTCTCCTGAGGGGAATAGGCTTTGTCGTGCCCTCTTCACGACTGTCTTGGTGTGTTTGGACCATGATAGTTCGTTGGTGATGTGGACACCAAGGAACTTGAAGCTCTCAACCTGTTCCACTACAGCCCCGTCGATGAGAATGGGGGCGTGCTCAGTCCTCTTTTTTTTCCTGTAGTCCACAATCATCTCCTTTGTCTTGGTCACGTTGAGGGAGAGGTTGTTGTCCTGGCACCACACGGCCAGATCTCTGACCTCCTCCCTATAGGCTGTCTCATCGTTGTCGGTGATCAGGCCTACCACTGTTGTGTCGTTGGCAAACTTAATGATGGTGTTGGAGTCGTGCCTGGCCACGCAGTCATGGGTGAACAGAGAGTGCAGGAGGGGGCTGAGCACGCACCCTGAGGGGCCCCCGTGTTGAGGATCAGTGTGGCAGATGTGTTGTTACCTACCCTTACCACCTGGGGGCGGCCCGTCAGGAAGTCCAGGATCCAGTTGCAGAGGGAGGTGTTTAGTCCCAGGATCCTTAGCTTAGTGATGAGCTTTGAGGGCACTATGGTGTTGAATGCTGAGTTGTAGTCAATGAATAGCATTCTCACGTAGGTGTTCCTCTTGTCCAGGTGGGGAAAGGGCAGTGTGGGAGTGCGATAGAGATTGCATCATCTGTGGATCTGTTGGGGCGGTATGCAAATTGGAGTGGGTCTAGGGTTTCTGGGATTATGCTGTTGATGTGAGCCATGACCAGTCTTTCAAAGCACTTCATGGCTACAGACGTCAAGTGCCACGGGTCGGTAGTCATTTAGGCAGGTTATCTTAGAGTTCTTGGGCACGGGGACTATGGTGGTCTGCTTGAAACATGTTGGTATTACAGACTCAGTCAGGGACATGTTGAAAATGTCAGTGAAGACACTTGCCAGTTGGTCAGCACATGCTCGGAGTACGTCCTGGTAATCCGTCCTGGCCCTCGCGGCCTTGTGAATGTTGACCTGCTTAAAAGTCTTACTCACATCGGCTACGGAGAGCGTGATCACATAGTCGTCCGGAACAGCTGGTGCTCATGCATGCTTCAGTGTTGCTTGCCTCGAGCGAGCATAGAAGTGGTTTAGCTCGTCTGTAGGCGTGTGTCACTGGGCAGCTTCGCGGCTGTGCTTCCCTTTGTAGTCTGTAATAGTTTTCAAGCCCTGCCACATCCGACGAGCGTCAGAGCCAGTGTAGTATGATTCAATCTTAGACCTGTATTGACTCTTTGCCTGTTTGATTGGTTCGTCGGAGGTCATAGCGGATTTCTTATAAGCGTCCGGGTTAGAGTCCCGTTCCTTGAAAGCGGCAGCTCTACCCTTTAGCTCAGTGCGGATGTTTCCTGTAATCCATGGCTTCTGGTTGGGGGTATGTACGTGTCACTGTGGGGGACGACATCATCGATGCACTTATTGATGAAGCCAGTGACTGATGTGGTGTACTCCTCAATGCTGTCTGAAGAATCCCGGAACATGTTCCAGTCTGTGCTAGCAAAACAGTCCTGTAGCTTAGCATCTGCGTCATCTGACCACTTTTTTATTAGCCGAATCACTGGTGCTTCCTGCTTCAGTTTTTGCTTATAAGCAGGAATCAGGAGGATAGAGTTATGGTCAGATTTGCCAAATGGAGGGGCGAGGGAGAGCTTTGTATGCGTCTCTGTGTGTGGGAGTAAAGGTGGTCTAGAGTTTTTCCCCTCCGGTTGCACATTTAACATGCTGGTAGAAATTAGGTAGAACGGATTTAAGTTTCCCTGCATTAAAGTCCCCTGCTACTAGGAGCGCTGCATCTGGATGAGCGTTTTCCTGTTGATTAATGGCTTTGCGTACAACTCATTCAGTGCAATCTTAATGCCAGCATTGGTTTGTGGTGGTAAATAGACAGCTATGGAAAATATAGATGAAAACTCTCTTGGTAAATAGTGTGGTCTGCAGCTTATCATAAGATACTCTACCTCAGGCGAGCAAAACCTTGAGACTTCCTTAGTATTTGATTTGGTGCACCAGCTGTTGTTTACAAATATACAGAGACCGCCACCCCTCGTCTTACCCGAGTCTGCCGTTCTGTCCTGCCGATGTAGCGTATAGCCTGCTAGCTGAATGTTATCATTGTCGCTCGTTCAGCCACGACTCCGTGAAACATAAGATATTACAGTTTTTAATGTCCCGTTGGTAGGATAACCGTAATCTTAAATCGCCCATTTTATTCTCCAAAGCGAACGTTGGCTAATAGGATTGATGGGAGAGGCAGTTTACTCGTTCGCCGTCGGATCCTTACAAGGCACCCCCGACCACGTCCCACGAGTATCTCTGTCTCTCTTCCTACGCGAATGACGGGGATCTGGGCCTTGTCGGGAGTCTGTAGAATATCCTTCGCGAACGCCTCGTTGAAGAAAAAAGTGTTCGGCTCAACGCGAGGTGAGTAATCGCTGTCCTGATATCCAGAAGCTCTCTTTGGTTATAAGAGACGATGGCAGAAACATTATGTACAAAATAAATTACAAATAACGCGGAAAAACACACATAATAGTACAATTGGTTAGAGGGCTGTAAAACGGCAGCCATCTTCTTCCGGCGCTGTTCTTCTTACTAAAACTCTGTTGATAGAAGGTGATATCATTGTTCAATTGTTAGGATAGAAGGTGATATCATTGTTCCATTGGTAGGAGAGAAGGTGGTATCACTGGGCAGGTTTTCATTGACCCAGGTTTATTCGACAAAAGCAATGTTGCAAAAAAAACATTGCGACATGTAATGGAAACAGCAGATATAGGAGAAATGTTCTAAAGGTTCAGAAAGTATTCAGACCCCTTGACTTTTTCCACATTTTGTTACTTTACAGCCTTATTCTAAAATGGATTAAATTGTTTTTTCCCCCTCATCAATCTAAACACAATATCCCATAATGACAAAGCAAAAACAGGTTTTTGGAAATTTTTGGAAATGTATAGAAAATGTAAAGCGGAAATATTATATTTACACATAAGTATTCAGACCCTTTACTCAGTACTTTGTTGAAGCACCTTTGGCAGCGATTACAGCCTTGAGTCTTCTTGGGTTTGACGCTACAAGCTTGGCACACCTGTATTTGGGGAGTTTCTCCCATTCTTCTCTGCAGATCCTCTCAAGCTCTGTCAGATTGGATGGAGAGCGTCGCTGCACAGCTATTTTCAGGTCTTTCCAGAGATGTTCAATCGGGTTGAAGTCCGGGCTCTGGCTGGGCCACTCAAGGACATTCAGAGACTTGTCCCGAAGACACTCCTGCATTTTCTTAACTGTGTGCTTAGGGTTGTTGTCCTGTTGGAAGGTGAACCTTCGCCCCAGTCTGAAGTCCTGAGTGCTCTGGAGCAGGTTTGGTGGTTCCAAACTTCTTCCATTTAAGAATGATGGAGGCCACTGTGTTCTTGGGGACCTTCAATGCTGCAGAAATGTTTTGGTACCCTTCCCCAGATCTGTGCCCTCGACACAATGCTTTCTCTGAACTCTACGGACAATTCTTCGACCTCATGGCTTGGTTTTTGCTCTGACATGCACTGTCAACTGTGGGATCTTATATAGACAGGTGTGTGCCTTTCCAAATCATGTCCAATCAATTGAATTTACTACAGGTGGACTCCAATCAAGTTGTAGAAACGGAAGGATGATCAATGGAAACAGGATGCACCTGAGCTCAATATCGAGTCTCATAGCAAAGGGTCTGAATACTTATGTAAATAAGGCATTTCTGTTTTGCTTTGTCATTATGGGGTGTAGTGTGTATTATTATTATGGGGTGTAGTGTGTATTATTATTATGGGGTGTAGTGTGTATTATTATTATGGGGTGTAGTGTGTATTATTATTATGGGGTGTAGTGTGTATTATTATTATGGGGTGTAGTGTGTATTATTATTATGGGGTGTAGTGTGTATTATTATTATGGGGTGTAGTGTGTATTATTATTATGGGGTGTAGTGTGTATTATTATTATGGGGTGTAGTGTGTAGATCGATGAGGAAAAAAATATATTTAATCCATTTTAGAATAAGGCTGTAATAACGTGAACAAAATGTGAAAAAAGGGAAGGGGTCTGAATACTTCCTGAATGCACTGTATAAAGCTCCACTCTATATTTAATTCTAAATGCCTACTGCTTGCGAAATATAAAATGTCCAACTATAAAAAATAATGTTTCTTTGCAGGACAAGGATTGTCCTGGCTGACTTTCAAGAATGCCTGAATTGCTTCGCCTTGCTGTTCTGGTAGGCTGGAAAGTTTCACAATCCAATTATTTCAGATCTACATGAGTTTCCCCATAGCACTGTCCGTGGCGTTGTTGGCACATGAGAGTTTAGAATATGGCAAATATTAGTCAATTATTGCATTCTATCCATGCTGGCTTTCGCGGGCTACCTGAGACATGAAACAGATAGCTGGGAGGGCATACAGACTGACGCAATTCACCTAAATGGGTAATGGAAACACTTCAACCACTACATTTTTATTAGACAGTGGAGAAACTAAACCAGGTTACTGTGAACCTCCTGTATCCTCTGTCTCTGTCCTCCTCTCAGTAGAAACTAAACCAGGTTACTGTGAACCTCCTGTATCCTCTGTCCTCCTCTCAGTAGAAACTAAACCAGGTTACTGTGAACCTCCTGTATCCTCTGTCCTCCTCTCTGTAGAAACTAAACCAGGTTACTGTGAACCTCCTGTATCCTGTCTCTGTCCTCCTCTCAGTAGAAACTAAACCAGGTTACTGTGAACCCCCTGTATCCTCTGTCCTCCTCTCAGTAGAAACTAAACCAGGTTACTGTGAACCTCCTGTATCCTGTCTCTGTCCTCCTCTCAGTAGAAACTAAACCAGGTTACTGTGAACCTCCTGTATCCTGTCTCTGTCCTCCTCTCAGGAGAAACTAAACCAGGTTACTGTGAACCCCCTGTATCCTCTGTCCTCCTCTCAGGAGAAACTAAACCAGGTTACTGTGAACCCCCTGTATCCTCTGTCCTCCTCTCTGTAGAAACTAAACCAGGTTACTGTGAACCCCCTGTATCCTCTGTCCTCTCTCAGTAGAAACTAAACCAGGTTACTGTGAACCCCCTGTATCATCTGTCCTCCTCTCAGTAGAAACTAAACCAGGTTACTGCTGAACCCCTGTATCCTCTGTCCTCCTCTCAGGAGAAACTAAACCAGGTTACTGTGAACCTCCTGTATCCTCTGTCCTCCTCTCAGTAGAAACTAAACCAGGTTACTGTGAACCCCCTGTATCCTCTGCCCTCCTCTCAGTAGAAACTAAACCAGGTTACTGTGAACCCCCTGTATCCTCTGTCCTCCTCTCTGTAGAAACTAAACCAGGTTACTGTGAACCTCCTGTATCCTCTGTCCTCCTCTCAGTAGAAACTAAACAAGGTTACTGTGAACCCCCTGTATCCTCTGTCCTCCTCTCAGTAGAAACTAAACCAGGTTACTGTGAACCCCCTGTATCCTCTGTCTCTGTACTCCTCTCAGTAGAAACTAAACCAGGTTACTGTGAACCCCCTGTATCCTCCCTCCTCCTCTCAGTAGAAACTAAACTAGGTTACTGTGAACCCCCTGTATCCTCTGTCCTCCTCTCAATAGAAACTAAACCAGGTTACTGTGAACCCCCTGTATCCTCTGTCCTCCTCTCAGTAGAAACTAAACCAGGTTACTGTGAACCCCCTGTATCCTCTGTCCTCCTCTCAGTAGAAACTAAACCAGGTTACTGTGAACCCCTGTATCCTCTGTCCTCCTCTCAGTAGAAACTAAACCAGGTTACTGTGAACCCCCTGTATCCTCTGTCCCCTCTCAGTAGAAACTAAACCAGGTTACTGTGAACCCCCTGTATCCTCTGTCCTCCTCTCAGTAGAAACTAAACCAGGTTACTGTGAAACCCTGTATCCTCTGTCCTCCTCTCAGTAGAAACTAAACCAGGTTACTGTGAACCCCTATCCTCTGTCCTCCTCTCAGTAGAAACTAAACCAGGATACTGTGAACCCCCTGTATCTCCGTCTCTGTCCTCCTCTCTGTAGAAACTAAACCAGGTTACTGTGAACCCCCTGTATCCTCTGTCCTCCTCTCAGGAGAAACTAAAACAAGGTTACTGTGGAACCCCTGTATCCCTGTCTCTGTCCTCCTCTCTGTAGAAACTAAACCAGGTTACAGAACCCCCTGTATCCTCTGTCCTCCTCTCAGTAGAAACTAAACCAGGTTACTGTCGAACCCCTGCTGTATCCTCTGTCCTCCTCTCAGTAGAAACTAAACCAGGTTACTGTGAACCCCCTATATCCTCTGCCCTCCTCTCAGTAGAAACTAAACCAGGTTACTGTGAACCTCCTGTATCCTCTGTCCTCCTCTCAGTAGAAACTAAACCAGGTTACTGTGAACCCCCTGTATCCTCTGTCCTCCTCTCAGGAGAAACTAAACAAGGTTACTGTGAACCTCCTGTATCCTCTGTCCTCCTCTCTGTAGAAACTAAACCAGGTTACTGTGAACCCCCTGTATCCTCTGTCCTCCTCTCAGTAGAAACTAAACCAGGTTACTGTGAACCCCCTGTATCCTGTCTCTGTCCTCCTCTCAGTAGAAACTAAACCAGGTTACCGTGAACCCCTGTATCCTCTGTCCTTCTCTCAGTAGAAACTAAACCAGGTTACTGCTTGAACCCTATATCCTCTGCCCTCCTCTCAGTAGAAACTAAACCAGGTTACTGTGAACCTCCTGTATCCTCTGTCCTCCTCTCAGTAGAAACTAAACCAGGTTACGTGAACCCCCTGTATCCTCTGTCTCCTCTCAGGAGAAACTAAACAAGGTTACTGTGAACCTCCTGTATCCTCTGTCCTCCTCTCAGTAGAAACTAAACCAGGTTACCTGTGAACCCCTGTATCCTGTCCTCCCCTCGTAGAAACTAAACCAGGTTACTGTGAACCCCCCTGTATACCTCTGTCCTCCTCTCAGTAGAAACTAAACCAGGTTACTGTGAACCCCCTGTATCCTCTGTCCTCCTCTCTGTAGAAACTAAACCAGTTTACTGTGAATCCCCCTGTATCCTCTGTCCTCCTCTCTGGAGAAACTAAACCAGGTTACTGTGAACCCCCTGTATCCTCTGTCCTCCTCTCTGTAGAAACTAAACCAGGTTACTGTGAACCCCCTGTATCCTCTGTCCTCCTCTCGTAGAAACTAAACCAGGTTACTGTGAATCCCCTGTATCCTCTGTCCTCCTCTCAGTAGAAACTAAACCAGGTTACTGTGAACTCCCTCCATCCTCTGTCTCTGTCCTCCTCTCTGTAGAAACTAAACCAGGTTACTGTGAACCCCTGTATCCTCTGTCCTCCTCTCAGTAGAAACTAAACTAGGTTACTGTGAACCCCCCTACTATCCTCTGCCCTCCTCTCAGTAGAAACTAAACCAGGTTACTGCAGAACCTCTTGTATCCTCTGTCCTCCTCTCCCAGTAGAAACTAAACCAGGTTACTGTGAACCCCCTGTATCCTCTGTCTTCCTCTCAGGAGAAACTAAACAAGGTTA
>NW_025539214.1:0-14148 GCF_020615455.1 Coregonus clupeaformis
GCTAAACCACACCTCCACTTACAGGTGGCCAACCACGTTACTGATCCTGGAACTAAATCCTGATTGGGTGGAGAAGGGATGAGCTCACTGTAGACATGATGTGTGTTATGGGGGTGAGAGCGGTGGTGCCAAGCACTCTAACAGAGGAACCTACTGGAAGGACACATGAAACTACTGGAGCATGGTTCAAATGGGAAGCTTGGCAAGGGAGACACTTTAGTGGCCAGGTTAGGACTTCAGGGACTTAGAAGACATGTGGTAAGGAGATGGGCCCAGATTTAGACTCAGAGCATAAGATATGGTAAGGAGATGGGCCCAAGTTAGGACTCACAGCAGACATATAAGACATGGTATGAGATGGCCCAGGTTAGACTCAGACATAGGAAGACATGGTAAAGGAGATGGCCCAGGTTAGACTCCAGACATAGAAGACATGCTAAGGAGATGGCCAGGTTAGACCAGACATAGAAGACATGGTAAGAGATGGCCCAGGTTAGACTCAGACATAGAAGACATGGTAAGGAGATGGCCCAGGTTAGACTCAGACATATAGAAGACATGGTAAGGAGATGGCCCAGGTTAGAATTCAGACATAGAAGACATGGTAAGGAGATGGCCCAGGTTGGGGACTGGGGATAATAGAAGACATGGTAAGGAGATGGCCCAGGTTAGACTTCAGACACATAGTAAAGACATGGTTATAAGGACATGGCCCAGGTTAGGAACTAAGACATAGAAGACATGGTATGAGATGGTTGCAGGTTAGACATCAGACATACAAGTTATCACTGGTTAAACCCAGCGTTTCAGCTGACATGGCTCAAGATATGGTGGACAAGGGGTTGGGCAAGAGGCTTCTGCTTTTTTACAGTCGTTGAACAAACAGTGCTTGTCCCAGATTACCGGGGAGGAGAGAGAGAGAGAAATGGAGACCCGGGTTGTGAAAAGGCTACTTGGTCCTGTAACCTACTTAGTGCAGACTGAGGGAAAAACTGTGTAATAAGCATGTGGATCAAATGATGATGCAACCCAATGAAAGAGAAGAGCCGAATGTGTCAGAGTGGAACATCTCTGATTGGGACTTGGACACTACGACTGGGACTGCACCAACACAGACACAGATGGTTCCAGGCCGTGAGCCTGAGGGTCAGAGCATCATGAGAGGCTGTGCTGGGTCCGAAGGCCTCCGGACCGATTGGATCTGTAAAACAGGTTGGATATGAGTTGAGAAGTGAAAGACTGTTTTGGAAAACTCATGATGTTCATCAAGCGGATGTTTTCTAGAGGGATGAGAATTTCCTGGGAGGAGTTTGGTGTATTGAGAAATGTATTATGTGTTAATTTTAGTTTAGATTTAAAATGGTTGCAAATAGCCAATGGATTTGTATGCAGGAGTTTATTTGAATTAACAAATGACATTGGGCTTCCATTCTGCATTGAAGTGATTGGATTACGAGATGCAAGAGCGGTAAAAGTTCAATGATGTATTGGGGAGTTGGGTGGAGACACTATAGAGAGGTCCACTGGAATGTTAAGGAGAACATGAAATAAATCTGTTCAGCTTTATTATAAGTACGTCGAGTTTCAGTAAAAGAACCCAGCATCTTAGGATGCAACAATGACTTTATCACGTTTAGAAAATAACAGATTGAAAGACAACAAATAGCCTACTTTCAATTAATTAAAATATGTTTGAGACATGGGACATGGCCTTGTAAGCTGTTGCACTGTCTAACTACCTTAACAAACAGTGACACATTATATTATTATTGGTTAATATTATTGACATTTAACATGGAAAAGAGGTGACCCTTGACTTTTTCCACATTTTGTTACGTTATGGCCTTATTATAAAATGGATTAAATAAACAATGGTCCATCAATCTACACACAATACCCCATAATGACAAAGTTTAAAATAGGTTTATAGAAATGTTTGCAAATGTATAAAATTCAAATGAAAAACATATGTACATAAGTATTAGACCCTCTTTGTTATGGAACACTAAATTGGAGTCAGTGCATCCGTTTCCATTGATCATCCTTGAGATGTTTCTACAACTTGATTGGAGTCCAGGGTATTAACTGATTGATATGATTTGAAAGGCACCTGTCTATATAAGTCTACAGTTGACACCCCTTCTCTATTGTCATGGTTGCACTAATTGAACTGTTTGTCTACATTACCTGGTTCAATCATGCATGATATCAGTTGATATACACAGAGTGTGAGACTATCTATATATATATTAATATCTTCAGTTATTCTCTGTTAGTCAGCACCTCATACACTAAATAATGTTTCTGGGGGTGCGCTAGCTCATGCTTTTTTATTAGAGACTTTAGTCCCCAGAGGTTTAACCTGAAAAGGACTATAGTATGTTTTAAATTTAGTCCCAGAGGTCTCAACCTTGGAAAAGGACTAATGTTTTAGAGACATAGTCCCAGAGGTCTTAACTGAAAAGGACTATAGTATGTTTTAGATACTTTAGTCCCCTAGAGGTCTTAACTGGAAAAAGACTATAGTATGTTATAGAGACTTTATCCCCAGAGTCTTAACCTTGGAAAAGACTATAGTATGTTTTAGAGACTTTAGTCCCCAGAGGTCTTAACCTGAAAAGGACTATAGTATGTTATAGAGACTTCTAGTCCCCAAGAGGTTTAACTCTGGAAAAAGGACTATAGTATGTTTTAGAGACTTTTTAGTCCCCAGAGGTCTTAACCTGGAAAAGGACTATAGTATGTTATAGAGACTTTAGTCCCCAGAGGTTTAACCTGGAAAAGGACTATAGTATGTTTTAGATATTTTAGTCCCCAGAGGTTTTAACCTGGGAAAAGGACTATAGTATGTTTTAGAGACTTTAGTCCCCAGAGGTCTTAACCTGGAAAAGGACTATAGTATGTTTTAGAGACTTTGTAGGTCCCCAGAGGTTTAACCTGGAAAAGGACTATGGTATGTTTTGAGGAGACTTTAGGTCCTCAGAGGTCTTAACCTGGAAAAAGGACTATAGTATGTTTTAGAGACTTTGGTCCCCAGAGGTCTCTAACTGGAAAGGACTTAGTATTGTTGTAGAGATCCCTGAGTGAGGTTTTAACCTGGAAAAAGGACTATAGTATGTTTTAGAGACTTTAGTCCCCAGAGGTCTTAACTCTGGAAAAGGACTATAGTATGTTTTAGAGACTTTAGTCCCTAGAGGTCTTAACTCTGGAAAAGGACTATAAAGTATGTTTTAGAGACTTTAGTCCCCAGAGTGCCCTAACCTGGAAAAGGACTATAGTATGTTTTAGAGACTTAGTCCCCATAGGTCTTAACCTGAAAAGATGACTATAGTATGTTTTAGAGACTTTAGTCCCCAGAGGTTTAACTGGAAAAGGACTATAGTATGTTTTAGAGACTTTAGTCCCCAGAGGTTTAATCTGGGCATGGACTATAGTATGTTTTAGAGACTTTAGTCCCAGAGGTCTTAACCCTGGAAAAAGGGCTATAGTATGTTTTAGAGACTTTAGTTCAGAGGTCTTAACCTGGAAAAGGGCTATAGTGAGTTTAGATACTTTAGTCCCCAGAGGTTTAACCTGGAAAAGGACTAGAGTATGTTTTAGGAGACTTTAGTCCCCAGAGGTTTTTACCTGGAAAAGGGACTATAGTATGTTTGTAGAGACTTTAGTCCCAGAGGTCTTAGAACCTGGAAAGTGACTATAGCATGTTTTGGAGACTTTTTAGTCCCAGAGGTCTTAACTCTGGAAAAGGACTAAGTGAGTTTAGGGAGACTTTAGTCCGAGAGGTTTAACCTGGAAAAGGACTATAGTATGTTTTAGAGACTTTAGTCCCCAGAGGTTTTAACCTGGAAAAGGATTATAGTATGTTATAGAGAATTTAGTCCTCAGAGGTCTTAACCTGGAAAAGGACTATAGTATGTTTTAGAGACTTTAGTCCCCAGAGGTTTAACTGGAAAAGGACTATAAAGTATGTTTTAGAGACTTTAGTCCTCAGAGGTTTAAATTTCTGGGAAAAGGACTATAGTATGTTTTAGATATTTAGTCCCAGAGGTCTTAACCTGGAAAAGGACTATAGTATGTTTTAGAGACTTTAGTCTCAGAGGTCTTAACCTGGAAAAGGACTATAGTATGTTAGAGATTTAGTGTAGGAGGTTTAATCCTGGAAAAGGACTATAGTATGTTAGAGATTTAGTTCAGAGGTTTGAACCTGGAAAAGGACTATAGTATGTTTTAGAGAGACTTACCCAGAGGTTTAACCTGGAAAAGAGTATATAGAGTTTTAGAGAGTTAGTCTCAGAGGTTTAACCTGGAAAAAGGACTATATAGTATGTTTTAGAGACTTTAGTCCCCAGAGGTCTTAACCTGGAAAAGGACTATAGTATGTTTTAGAGACTTTAGTCCCCAGAGGTCTTTAATCTGGAAAAAGGACTATAGTATGTTGTGAGAGACTTTAGTCTCAGAGGTCTTAACCTGGGAAAAGGACTATAGTATGTTTTAGAGACTTTAGTCCCAGAGGTCTTAACCTGAAAAGGACTATAGTATGTTTTAGAGACTTTAGTCCCCAGAGGTCTTAACCTGGAAAAGGATTATAGTATGTTTTAGAGACTTCAGAGTTTAACCTGGAAAAGGGACTATAGTATGTTTTAGAGAAATTTTAGTCTAGAGGTTTAATTGGAAAAGGACTATAGTATGTTTTAGAGACTTTTTAGTCCCAGAGGTTTTAATCCCGGAAAAGGACTATAGTATGTTTGAGAGACTTTAGTCCCCTTAGAGGTTTTAACCTGGAAAAGGACTATAGTATGTTTGTAGAGACTTTAGTCCCAGAGGCTCCTAACCTGGAAAAGGACTATAGAGTATGTTTTAGAGATTTTAGTCCCCAGAGAGGTTTTAACCTGGAAAAGGACTATAGTATGTTTTTAGAGACTTTAGTCCCCAGAGGTCTTAACCTGGAAAAGGACTATAGTATGTTTTAGAGACTTTAGTCCCCAGAGGTCTTAACCGGAAAAGGACTATAGTATGTTTTAGAGACTTTAGTCCCCAGAGGTCTGTAACCTGAAAAGGACTATAGTATGTTTTAGAGACTTTAGTCCCCAGAGGTCTTAACCTGGAAAAGGACTATAGTATGTTTTAGAGACTTTAGTCCCCAGAGGTCTTAACCTGAAAAGGGGACTATAGTATGTTTTAGAGACTTTAGTCCCCAGAGGTCTTAACCTGGAACCACTAAAACAATTTGGGAGACAGGGCAATCCCATATTTTTTGTGAAGAGTCCATTCCCTTGGTAGTCCAGTCAATGTTGCTCTCATGGTCTCAATAAAGTTGTACCAATATTTAGTTGCATGTCATGATTTATGCCCTTTTTCATTCTGTTCCAATTCAGCCCAAGCACTGTTCCAATTCAGCCCAAGCACTGTTCCAATTAAGCCAGACCATGGGGTAAACTTGAACACTTCACTCCTTGTAGTTAAGACAACACCATGCCATTTGCAGTTTGATTTACATATATAATAACCACACCAATTTGTAAAGGACAGATGTAGGTTGTTTGTATCCAAGTTTTGGACACATCACCATAAAGGATCTCTGAGAAACTGACAAAAAGGTGAAAAGTGTTACAACCATCTCCGGTCTCCCCTACATGTTCAATTTAATAGACATGTTTTCCATCTCAAGAGGTCAAATAAAACAAATGTCTATAGTGCCTGTTACAGTTTTTTTGGATTGCTTAAGCACGATTTCCAAAACAGAAGGGCCGTGTTTTCAAAACACTACACACAATTAGCACAACCACACACCCAATTAGCAAAACACTACAGATCTTTTGCAAAATTAAACACTCTTGTAAAAACTATACACTTATTTTTAAAAAACACACTTTGTTACCATATGAAACACACACGTTTCACATTACTATACTCTGTTTGCACGAAAGTTACACTCTGCTGTGATAAACCTAAAACACTTTAGCACTTCTACTTCCCTATGATTAGAGTAGGCTACTCTCAACAAAGTACAAATATAATGTAAATTCACCAAACACTACACAAGACCAATGTTGCAGACTGAAGAAACTCATTTATTTCTCAACATGCCCAAAATGTTGACATGGAGATTCATAATACTGTAACCAAACGTCACTTTACGTATTGTAAGTTCAAAAAAAAAAAAAATAACTAGACATTGTCTCTTCACCTAGCTGGATCTGGCCAGAGAATTTTCATCTAAACATCGCAGGCAATGTTGTCATTAGCAAGACACCTTGGAAAGAAACGTCTTGAATGACGAATCCATCCTAACATTGCTGCTACCTCCATCTGGTCACAGGCCTCCTCCATGGCTTGGATGAGGGGTACCTCAGCCTGAGACGGAGATCATATACTTCCACCGCCATGTTCCGAGAAAAAAAACTAACTCTTCTATAGGGTTGAGAATGGAGAGTATGGTGGAAGAATAGGTGACGGGAAATGTGGATGTTGCTGAAACCAGTTTCTGAACCAGAGCAGAGCGGTGGAAAGACACATTGTCCCAGACTAACAATGTATTGCATATGATCGATTTGATTTGCTGCCGTTATGTTGTGCAATTGGTCCAAGAATGTAAGTATGAGTGCTGTGTTGTAAGGGGCCCATATGGGCATGGCGGGGAGGACCCCATTCTGTGTGTAATGGCTGCACAGATTGTTATATTACCCCCACGTTGCCCTGGGACATTGACTATAGCCCTGTGGCCAATGATGTTTCTTCCCCTCCTTCGTGTTCTCGCGCAGGTTGAACCCAGCCTCATCTACGTAAATGAACTCATGCTGGATCTCCTCTCCATCCATTCGTAAACTCTCTGAAAAACAGTGTCAGGCAAAATTGCTGTAGTTCAGTGTAGATCTAGTATAAATATTACAGTACAGTAAAAGATTATGAGACAGTATGCAAGATCACACTGCTAAAGTGAATACATACCTCTGCATAATCATGCCGCAGTCGTTTCTACCCTTTCGAAATTGACGTCGAAAGGCACTCGATAATTGCTTCATTTGAATATGTTTTTTTTCAGGATGCGTGCCAGTGTTGATGTTGAGACCTGATGGATCTCGTTGAAAATGGCGTGGTTATTGACAATGTTAGCTTGGAGCTGCTTGAGTGTTATAGCATTGTTGGCCAAAACCATGTTTACTATCTCCCTCTCTTGCTGTTCTGTGAACATAGGAGGCCTTCCCTGGTCCTGACCTCAATCATATGTGTAGAAAAAAACAGTATACAATAGTACAGTAATTTCACAGGAAAAGGTAACAGAAGTGCTGATAGTGCATATATATATTGTACTGTAAGCAGTTACTGAAACCGGCTTGTGCAGATGTTTTTGATATGATGATATTTTTACAATACCTATTTTCCAGTCGAAATGTTCTCATCACACTTGCCACTGTATATCGGCTTAGATTTGGCTGTACTCGCAGTCCAGCCTCCTCAGCGTCAGGCCGTGGTTGACAATGTGGTCAACCAGTGTTGCGCGGATCTCATTTGTCAGATTCGGGTCCTCTTTGAGCACCTTCTTGTCTTCCTCTTCCTCTTCTCTTCCTCTTCCTCCCCTTCCTCCTCCTGCCTCCTCCTCCTCGTTCTCCTCCTCGTCCTCCTTTCTCCCCGATCCTCCTCGTCCTCCCTCGTCCTCCCTCGTTCTCCTCGGTTCTCCTCGTCCTCCTCCCTCGTCTCCTCGTCCTCCTTGTTCTCCTCGTCCTCCTCGTCCTCCTCGTTCTCCTCGTTTCCTCGTCCTCCTCGGTCGTCAGTCCTCCTCCTCCTGCGTCTTACTCTTTCTCTGACTCTTTCCATTGTGCTTGGAAGACCGATGAACTCACTGCTGCTTTTTTTATAGTGCTTACACACCTGATTGGTGTGTCTACAATTAAGAAACGAGGTTTGGCACACTGATGACTGTGTTGAACCAATTGGTTGGACGTGTGGTGTAATTGACAGTCAGTGCTTTGGTATTGCAAGGACGTGGCACTTCATGATAGATTTTGTGTGTAATGTATGTTAAGTGTGTTTAGTGTTTTGCAAATCACTGTGTGTAGAGTTTTGAACCTAAGTGTAAGGTTGACAATGTGATTATAGTTGTGCAAATATGGGCTGAATGTTTTGCTTCTTGAGGTTTTGCTAATAGGTACTTTTACTTTTTTAGTGTGTAAGCAATCCAAAAAAACTGTAAGTGCAGGCCCGGCGCCACCAGGGGGCAGAAGAGGGCAATGCCCCCTTAGTTGGAATATGCCTCCCTCAGTTCTGTATCCATATTCTGTCCCACAATCCGCCCCCTCCGTCATGCCCAACCCATTTGTTGTGTATGCTTCATTCATGCAACTCCCTTGCACGCATCATAACCTACGTCATACACATTTTACCGGTTAGAGTGGGCGGGGGTTCAATTTGACCGTTTAGGTTTACTTTCAAAGTTACTTACTACGAAAAATACAAAAAAACTTATTCACCGCGCAGCTGGATGGAATTTAGCTAATGTTAACAGTTAGGTAGGTAGCTGATAGTAAGGATGGATATTAGAAAAGTGGCTTCTCCAGGGCTACTTAACGGCTTGCATCGGATCAAAGGCGCGGGAGGAGGAGAAGCGCCACAAGGCCAAAGGCAAGGCTGCTGGTCCGACGCTAATCACCGAGGCCAAGGCCACTGAGCTGATGCTAATCAACGAGGCCAAGGCCGCTGAGGAGCTAATCTCCGAGGCCAAGGCCGTGTGAGCTGACGCCAATCACAGAGGCCAAGGCCGCTGAGCCGACGCTAATCCACGAGGCCAAGGCCGCTGAGCCGACGCTAATCACCAGAGGCCAAGGCCGCTGAGCCGACGCTAATCACCGAGGCCAAGGCCGCTGAGCCGACGTATCACGAGGCCAAGGCCAGCTGGGCGGCGACGCTAATCAGCGAGGCCAAGGCCGCTGGGCGACGCTAATCACAGAGGCCAAGGCCGCTGAGCCCAGCAGCAAAGACACCTGCTCAACCATCTTGCAACCTGGTGACATAGGAGGTAACCAACCCGAGGAGGGACTGCAGCCTGGTGACATAGGAGGTAACCAACCCGGGAAGGGGCCTGCAGCCGCCAAGACCGAACCTAGTAGCAGCACCTCCAGTATTATAAGCACCGACGCTCTGTTAGTGCCTGACGACCTCGGTGATGAGGAGCCAGCGAGGTTTGTCTGGGGAAATACCCAACCTGCCTGTACTGTGGAGAAACAGACATTTTGTAGCACGTGGTCTGGTGCAAGGAGAGTGACTGAAGGCAAGGCAGATGCAGTTTGATGAGTTATGGGAGAGATACACCACGGACACCCCGCTCCAAGCAAACGGCAAAGAGTAGTGAGTAGTAACTGAAACATGGTGGAAACAACAATGGGCCAGCTAGAAGAGGACAAATGAGAGAGGAGTGGAACAGAAGCTGTTTTTCAGCACTCTGGATGCTGTACTGGGAGAAATGTCAGTCAAGATTTAACCAGACGAAACAGAACTTGCCTTGCACCCAGAGAATGAAACCTTTATGGATGTGGAAAAAGAAGTGGAACCACTGCTGGACTTAATCTCAGGGATTTTGTGGAAACTGAGTTTACTGTCGCATGCCTTGTTTCTAGAGACTGCAAATCGCCCGATCTGGGAGAAGAAAAAATGGACAAAGCAGAACATTTTGGAGAGATTCTCAGAGCCTCTAACAGCAATGTCTATTGTGATGATGGCATTGAAGCTGGGATTAACATTTTGGAGAATCAAGGCATTGCAAAACTCCTTTACAATTTTTTTTTCAAAACGTATTCAGTGAGCACAGACGGACATGTTGCACAGGAGGAAAGCGCAGCTGATTCAGACATTTGAGAGGGATCTTACAAGCAAATTCAGTGGGGATGGAAGGAGAGACTGCTGAGGAGGTTCAACTTTACAGCATCAAGGCGGCTGAACTCTTTTGAATCTGGGCAGGTAGAACAGGCAGCCTGGCTGAGGCCTGGAGTATTTAGTTATTTGCTAGCTTTTGGAAATGCGTGGCAAACGTCAGAAATAGGTGTAGACATGATTTTCTTTATTGGAGTTGGCCAAGTCTACTGCTTGATTTCTGTGACTGGATTGGAAATGTTTGGTTCTCATAATATAATCGGATAGTTTTTAATGTTTTATAATGTAGAAGAGGTGCTTGCTTTGCAATACATTGATGAGGGTGGGCAGACCTTGACCAATGGTTGAGTAACTGATGTAGCGCTATAGTGTTGCCATTAACAACTGCGTTTGCTATGGAATACTAATGTCTCTGTTATCATACGCGTTTTAGTACGGCACTCTTGTGGGAAGACAGCTTGGTAGCTGCGTCTGGCGTTGTACCGATAAGTCGTGGTAGTGCATTCTACATTATTGTTTGCTTTCCGCCATTGGAAATGTACATTAAGTAAGAGGAAGGATGGGTTATTACGGTAATTAGCAACTGTTGCATTGGATTGGCATGAGGGTTATTACGGTAATTAGCAACTGTTTTGCATTAGGATTGGCATGTGGAAGTTATTACGGTAATTAGCAACTGTTTTTGGAGCTTTGTATTGGCATGAGGAAGGGTTATTACGGTAATTAGCAACTGTTTTGCATTGGATTGGCATGGGAAGTGGTTATTACGGTAATTAGCAACTGTTTTGCATTGTATTGGCATGAGGAAGTAGATATTACGTAATTAGCAACTGTTTTGCATTAGGATTGATCGGATTGTGCATGTAGCTGTGTAGCTGTTGTACATAACTTGCAATTTCTGGAGGCGTTATGAATTGTCCACGTTTGTAAAAGCGGGTGCTAATGCCTGTATTCTTGGGAGGCAAGACAGCCGTATGCAGTGGCTAGCAACTACATTGTCGTGTAATTGTACTATCGATTATTATCCACCCTGTGTCATCAGCAAGTAGAAAAAAGTTGTGCCCCCTTAGTAACTTCTGATGCCCCCTTGCCGAAGTTAATCCTGCCGTTGGCCTGGGTTGCAGGTGAAATAAATTATGGTGAACGTGCAAGGTGATGAGATTGATGCTCCTTTCCAATAAATATCCAGGGTCTTATTCTGGTGACATGTTGATCGATGCTTGGCTACAATGAAGGTAGTTATGTGGCACTACATTAGATCACTCAAATATGGTATCCTTGGCTGCAGGATCACATTCAGAGAGTAAGAATTAGTGATTAGTCCGGAGTCCCGCTAGTGCTGCGGCTGACCCCCTTAAATACCTGCCGCTCTCAGTACATCCACTTCTTCCCACTTTCCACCTCCTTCATTTGTCTTGGAGATGAGAGGCTGGTGGGTTGACAGAGGAAAAGTGGAAACCAGGTAGAAAGAGGAGGATACAGGGCATTCAGAAAGGATTCTGACCCCCTTGACTTTTACATTTGTTACGTTACAGCATTCTACAATTGATTAAATAAATAACAGTCCTCATCAAATCAAATCCCATATTTTATTGTCACATACACGTGTTTAGTAGATGTTATAGTGGGTGTAGCGAAATGCTTGTGCTTCAAGCTCCGACAGTGCAGTAATATCTAATAAGTAATATCTAACAATATTCACAACATATATCCAATACACACAAAACTAGTAAGGAATGGGATTTAAGAATATATACACATATGGACAAGCAATGACAGAGCGGCATTGACTAAGATACAGAATATTATAGAATAGAATGCGAGCATATACATATGCGAGATGAGTAGTGCAAGATATGTAAACTTATTATTCATGGTAACTAGTCTGTTTATTCCACTGATTCATATTGATACCAAACCATTCATTGGCTGTAAAAGTGGGAGGTAAAAACAGACAAGCTATATAACTGTAGCTATGTGGTCTTACTTGGGTGTGTTTCAGCAGGGTGAGGTCAGAGAGATGATTCCAAGTCAGTATTGTTCTGAACTCATAAATACACACAATCTGATGGGATGAATGTTCAACCCCTTTGAAGAATGACCATAAAGTCTATATAAGTACCCAGCTTAAGTTAAGACTTCACATATCTGTTCAGGCGTAAAGCAGTTCAATTAATGATATTAATTTATTCTTAAAGAATTTAACTTTTTAAATCATGAGCCTCATCTTGAGGAGTCACCTGAGACAGTATTCATAAAGAGTAGGAGACCGATCTGGGATCAGTTTTGCCCTTTAGATCATAATGAAACAGATTAGATGGACAGGGGGGACCTTGATCCAAGATCAGCACTCCTCCTCTGAGACACTGCCTTTATGAATAAGGGCCCAGGAGTCACCAGGACCAAGAAACCGGACACATACGGTTGCTTAAAGTCTAGTTACAGCAGGTGTTTACTGCCATCTAGTGGAAGATACCAATAAACCACTTTATTATCAGGGTGGGGAGACGGCTGAGCTGAACGTGAAAGCTTAGCAGGGGGAAAGGAGCATCGCTTATCAAATCCTCCTTCAGTGTCACATGCAGGTAAAACATTGTAGATTCTCTATATAGTGCTGTATCTGGAAAGAGCATATTCTGCAGTTTCTATGATAACTTACCATTCATCAAAATAACTCTCTACATTCAAGAGGTGCAGCTCTATTTCCAAAGTTAACTTTTCTCACAATATCTGTGCTGTCAATGTATTCATCACATGACCAATCCGGCAGCAGCATTGCTATGGCAACTAAGCCAGAAACAGTAACATCATCCAGTTAAAAATATGCTGTTCTGTCGCCAATGGATGAATGGCCAATCAGGAAACCAGATAGAAACCCTGATAATGGTGCATGTGGACTTCAGTAGTTGTTTAGCGCAGATTTCGAAACCAATTTGCTCAATGTCTTTCCATATCTGGGGAAAGATGAAACCAGGCCAGCAGGTGAGTGACTGTTTGACTGTGGTTTTGAGGACACGTGGAGCCTTACATGGGCAAAGGCAGAAATGGGACCATAGACAGATTCTTTCACACATCAAATTCCCTGTCAGACAAGTTGATTGTAAAGAAGACTATCCTGCTCAAGGAACAGTGAACAAAAAAGGAGAAGCTGCTTGGTGGAAGCAACACTCACGGTGTGATGGAGAGTGGTAAAGCAACACTCACGGTGTGATGGGAGAGTGGTAGAAGCAACACTCACGGTGTGATGGAGAGTGGTAAAGCAACACTCACGGTGTGATGGAGAGTGGTAAAGCAAACATTCACGGTGTACAGATGTTAAATAAATAAGTGTTAGCTTCCTCAGCACCATGCACCCCACTGTTCCACCGGCGGTGACTAGAAGAAGAAACCGGAGACAGTGACAGACTACAATCACACAAAAGGTGATATACAGTATCTCTACCATATACAGATAGCCTTCCCATCTGCCAAACATTAAATAGGATCCCCTTTTATTATATTACATTCATATTATTACTATTAGTATTATCATTCTATATAATTATGACCCATTCCATTCAATTTTATTTTACGTAAAAAGCTTGGCAGGTGTGGATGCTAGACAGATGTCCAGACTGTATACTCTGTAAAAGGGGGTACTCTCCGCTGGCCTGTTGACTGTATACCCTAAAAGGGAGGTACCCCTATGGCCATTGACTGTACTCTCTGTAAAAGGGGGTACTCTCCTCTGGCCTGTTGACTGTCTCTGTAAAGGGGGTACTCGCCTCTGGCCTGTTGACTGTACTCTGTAAAGAGGGTACTCTCCTCTTGGCTGTTGACTGTACTCTCGTAAAGGGGGGGCTGGCCTGTTGACTGTACTCTGTAAAAAGGGGTACTCTCCTCGGGCCTGTTGACTGAACTCTGTAAAAGGGGTACTCTCCCTCTGGCCTGTTGACTGTACTCTGTAAAAAGGTACTTCTCCGCTGGCCTGTTGAGGTGTTCTACAATGTGCTCGACATGGCTGCTATCAACACGTGTTGTACAAGCAGTGCCTTGACAAGACAGTCAGCAGGAGACTTTTTCATGGATCTGGCAGTGAGCTTGGTGAGAACCACATGTACGCAGAGAAAGAAGCTACAGTCACCAAGAGGCCGCCAAGACAGCAGGTCCTCTCTCCTCTTCCCCAAGCACCACAGCTCCCACTGGGGAAAAATACACAATGTCAAGGCAGCAGGTCCTGCTCTCCCACTCTTCCCCAAGAACCACAGCTCCCACTGGGGAAAAATACACAACTTTATTAAATTA
>NW_025539215.1:0-14144 GCF_020615455.1 Coregonus clupeaformis
AACTCCTCCGTCAGGTCAGACAGACGAAAGACACAATTTACACAGAACTTGTTAAAACTAAGGGAAAAGGAAGAAGGGAATAGGGTTATCCGGCTCAATGTGCTGGCCAGGCTGGCCAGGAGTGCGAGAGTGATGACGCCGTGGTGGTGGTCAGAAGTCCTGGGGGAGGAAACACAGACACAGGATGAAGACAGTTAGGCAGAAGAATAGGGAAATTTAATACGTGTAGCAAGGCAGAAGGTGCAGAGACGGGGGGAAGAGTAGTCAGGAGTCAGAATGGCAGAAAGCAGGTCTGGTTCTGGGGCAGAAGAGATGAGAATCAGGCAGGTCGGGGTCACAAAACAAGGGGGGGAGCTCAGAAGCACGAGCACACAGGTTGGGGGTGAGCTGAGAGATTGACAAAGGAGAGCTGAAAGGACAGGACTTTAAAAGGGAGAGTTAGGGGTAATGGAGAGTAGCTGGCAGAGTAATAGAGTAGCAGAGCAGGGGGCAGGTGGAGAGGGAGAGAGAGAGATGAGCAGAAGATAGGAAACACATTAAGGTGGTGGAATCCGGTGGAGGGAGGGCTATGACAGAACTCCCCCAACGGGGACGGCCCCAGAAGTCTGGGTAAGAGCAACACCACGCCGGGCGGGAGGAGGGGAGCCGGGAGGAGGGCTAGAACTCCTCCCGAACGTGTCCGAGTTGGTCGCTCATCTCGGAGGAAGCTGAGGGTTGTGGTCGGGAGATGGGACAGGTCCCTGAGACAGGATAAGACAGGACAGGGAATGTGCGGGCAGGGACGGGATCCCTCTGGGGCGTCCCTATGGATTGTGGTGGTTGATCAGATGCGAGGAAGATGAGAGTTATCTACAATTTTTAGCTGGTACCCAGGTTTTCTCAGGTCCATAGCCTCCAGTAAGAGTAGAGATCCCGTCTGGACAAAGGGAGTAAACAGATCACCATGAGTAGGAGGAGGAGGACAAGGCAAGGGACCAGGACTATGAATGGGCTTAATCTTAGAACATGGAAAGTGGGGTGCATGTGAATTAGGAGTTGGAGCCGACAGCAGTTGGGCTAATCATCTTATGATAGGAATGGGCAATGAATCGAGAAAGTCAATCTCTGCGACTCACCCTGGAGTGGCAGGTTCCTTGACGCATAACCATGACCTCTTTTGACAACATGGGGGAGAGGATCGGACGGTTGGCCCTATGCAACGGAGATAGAAGGGATCGGGAATGAGGGAAACGCAAGGCAGATGGGAAGGTAACCTCTCCTTCCTGACTGGCAAATAGAGGAGGCTGGGTAATTAGCATAAACACACATTGGAAAGGGGAGATAGATGGCAGAGCAGGTGGAGAGAATTGTGTGCGTATTCACCCATAGCCATGATCGCGTACTCAGGAGGGGGGTTGCGAGAGGTATGCACCCAGTGCCGATCCCCTGATTTGGGCCCGGCTGGATGATTGATTGTGGGATGGAATCGGAAGTCGAGACTGACTGTGGTCCCAGCAGACAGAACCCCAAAAAGCGGAGGAGAAGAAGAACGGTCAGAAATTCACATCTGGAAGTGCGTGGATCCGGAAGAGGTTCAGGACCACCTGGGCGTCTCTGGGGAGCTTGGGGAGGGGAACGAAGTGGGAAGCATCTGCTGAATCGGTCAACTATGGTGAGAACAGATTGGTCCTGCCCTTGAAGGGGGCAGCCCGCGACAAAGTCAAGGGACGCTAGTGGAGTATCAGGGATCTGGGCAGCCAGGAGGGATGAGAATGGGGTGGGGAGAATTTGTGAGGAGATGGGGAGGTTGGAGAATCGAAATCCCTTTCCTTTTTCAGAGCGGGTACCAGAACCTCTACACAGGTGAAGTGGTGAGCCAGGGTGACAAGTTAGGCGAGTGAGTATGGCACTGAACGACTCTGGGACCTTAGTTTTGGGGAGAGCTGGGCGGCGGGACGTGGTTACGGAGAGCTCCAGACGTAAACTGGGGAGCTGCTATGCTGCAGGAATTGGCAGAATCGACTAAGATCCTTGGAGGGGTAATCATCCTTTGGAATTGACAGAGGGTGGTTGGAAAGTGGCGCGGGATCCAGGCCGGCGGCGACAGAGTGAAATTAAGGTGAAGAAGTAGCCCAGGACTGCCTGGAGTTCAATCCATTATGTGTAAAGATCAGAGAAATGGAATGGTGGACCCTCCACCATGAGACTCCTCCAAGGCAAGAAAAGCCCCCAGCCGGAATTGACCTCAGAGGGGGACAACGAGGGAGAAAAACAGGGATGGAGTTATCCTCCGCAGCTTACTGAGAAATCACAGCACCAACTCCCCACATCCGAGGCGTCCACCTCCACAATGAATTGCCGGCCTACGTCAGGCATCTGGAGTGATGGGAGCGGAGGTGAACTCTTACCTTGAGGGTAGAAGGCCTTGTGGTGCTGGGTCAGGTGAAGGGTGCTTGGTGTGTTAGAGCAGGGGGGAGCAACGGGAATGTAGTTCCGGATAAACTTTATAGAAGTTAGCAAACCCAGAAACTGGCTGGCAGCTTTTTCTGTTCGGAACTGGCATGAAGTGACTCAAGGATACTTTGGCAGTGATCTCATTTGGATACTCGCCACTATGTACCCCAGGAAGGCCACGTTTGACGTGAAACTCACATTTCTGCCTTGGGGAGGGGATTTCAGAAGACGATGAAGGATGGGACATGGGGGTGTGTTAGATTATGTGGGAGTAGATTAAGATGTATCAGGTAAACGAAGACAAACTGTTTAACATGTCTTGAAATTACTAGAGCCGGAAAAAGTGAGCATTGGTGAGGCCAGGGCATAACCAGATACTGGAGTGGCCTGTTGGTGTATTGAATGCGGTTTCCATTATTCTCCCGATCCGGACTAGGTGGTAAGCGCGATCAACTTGAGAAACAGTGACCTGAGCAATCAAAGCAAGTGAGTGAGGGGAGAGGGTAATGGAAAATAGGATTGAGCCGTAGTGATGGTGAGGTTGAGAGATCTCCTCTTTCCCACAAAGAAGAAGCCAGCACCAGCCAGGAGATGAAGATGAAGGATAATGGAAGAGAGTCATTGATGTAGTCCTCCAGGGACCTTTTAGGAGCAGACAACGCAACAAAGACGGCGGAGGGGTGTTCCAGGGAGGAGAGGTGATGGAGCCAGTGGACGGGTCGGTGAGGGGGCAGAGATGTGGCTTGGCTTTGTTAAACACTTCTGGAGACCATGGTAGGATTCTTAGGGACAGGGAGAGGTAGGAGGGGGAGTTAGTAGGTATGGCCGAGGGGTAGTGGAGCAAGCAGGCGGAGGGGTGAGCAGTCCTCCACTCCTGATTACCCCCGTCACCAGTGAGCGAGGGTGTGCCGCGGGAGCATGGGTAACCAGGATGAGGGGTTGGTCTGGAGAGGGAGCAGGTGAAATTGGATAGTTTGATGGCGGAAGACCATCAAGACCGGCCGTGACATGAGTGACGATCCGAGTAAGGCGCCAATGCCCGGGCAGGAATAGGAGGTAAGGAGTTCTCAGTCCAGTTGGGTGGCTAGCTTGATGGTCCATTATGTTGGCTGGGCGCCCGAATCCACCAGAGCAGCTAGGGTGTGGAAAGTTGAGTGAGAGAGGGGAGGTGAACTTGCAGCAAGGGCCTATGGGTCGGAGGACTGGATGGTATTGAGCTCAACGATTCCCCTATGCCCGGTGAGCTTTTAAAGCAGGTTACAAGATATACAGAGTGAGTGAAGGGGTGGAGGCTTGCAGGAGGAGAGGTGAATCCATAGGCTCAGACTGACTCATGACTTGGGTGAGTGGCAGTAGTGAAGGAGCCATCGAATCCAAGGTAGTTGGTGGATGGCGCCCCGCTCACGAGCACGGATTTGCGATCGGAAGTCAGTGGATGGCTATC
This sequence comes from Coregonus clupeaformis, assembly GCF_020615455.1. Classification (NCBI taxonomy): domain Eukaryota; kingdom Metazoa; phylum Chordata; class Actinopteri; order Salmoniformes; family Salmonidae; genus Coregonus; species Coregonus clupeaformis. Next base: position 3,878 of record NW_025539215.1, read on the forward strand.
AAGAGTGGGAAGGAAGTATGGGAGACAAGCGAATAGTCAATCTTAGGGAAGAACGGCACCAACGATGGTGTCCAAGGAACTTGCCAGGGTTGGAAGTGATGGAATGGTTGCGATGCACGTCCCTGCCTTGTGGCTACTGAACAGTTACCGAGACGCCATGGGTTGAGTGAATCCAGGTAAACACCTTCAGCATCTCCCCTCAGCAAACAGGCTCGAAGGTTGACATGGGGGGTTTGACGCTCGAACTCGCTGCTCAGAGTCGAGCTCGGCCCGGCCAGGTGAGTGATGGCATACCCGACCCCTAGCCCCGAGGCGAAGTCCTTGGCGTGCAAGGAGAACTGAATCGGCAGTAGTAGGAATGGGCGGACAGGTAGAATCGCCAAGAACCCGGGTGTCGCAATCTTGGGTCGGGCAGTGCAATGAGGGGAGGTAAGGAGGCAGGGCTGTGGGAGACTGGGGGGGTAAGGTGGTGAGGAGTTGATGATTGGCAAGTTGTGTTGTGATGCTGGGATGGAGGGGAGGTGGAACTGCGATGCTTGGGGTAGACTGAAGAGAGAGGTGATGTCCGCATGCGGCCACCTCTCAGTGTGTTAGGAGCATGGGGGTGTAGGTTAGGAAGGTGGCTGAGTCAATGGTGAGATGACTGTCACGGTTCAGACAGACGACAAGAGGATCACAATTGCACACAGAACGATTAAAACTAAGGGAAAAGGGAAGTAGGGAGGAGTGAAGGCTAGGGTTATCCGGCCAACGTGTAGGCTGTGCCCTCCCAGTGGCAGGCGAGCTAGTATGACGGTGGTTGGTGGTCAGAAGTCCTGGGGGAGGAAACACAGACACAACGGGAAGAAACAAGGCAGAAGTAGAGTTCAAGGGAAATTAAACGTTGTAGCAAGGCAGAAGGCTGGTCAGAGTACCGAAAGATGTAATGGAGAAAGCAGGTTGTTTTCTGGGGCAGAAAGATGAGAATAGAGGTCCGGGGTACAAAACAAGGGTGAGCCGGAAGCACGAGCACACAGGTTCTGGGTGTGAGCTGGTAGATCGATCTGACAAAGGAGAGGCTGAAAGACAGGACCTGAAATACTGGGAGAGGTTAGTGGGTAATGCAGCGCAGCTGGAGAGTAATTAGAGCGAGCGAGAGCAGGGGCAGGTGGAGGAGTTAGTGAGTGAGAGAGAGAGATGAGCAGAGGGAAGAGAGTGGAAACACATTAAGGTGGTAACCCGGTGGAGTGAGAGGGCTCATGACACCCTCTCTACGACTGCGTCCCAAATGGCACCTTATTCCCTTTATAGTGCACTACTTTTGAATAAGGTGCTATTTGGGATGCACGCCATGTTCTGCTCGAAATGTGATTAAAACCACTTGGACGCGTTTAGATTTTTCCCCGTGCTGACTCGTAGAAAACATTGGAGGTAGTAGTATAACCGGTATAATATTTATGGCTATTTTACATTTACATTTTTAGTCATTTAGCAGACGCTCTTATCCAGGAGCGACTTACAGGAGCAATTAGGGTTAAGTGCCTTGCTCAAGGGCACATCGACAGATTTTTCACCTAGTCGGCTAGGGATTAGAACCAGCGACCTTCGGTTATGACAGACAATGCAGTAGAATGATCAGTATAATGTTTATGGCCATGACAGTTACAGTGCGTTGACACAGCTGAGAACGGGCAAACTTTAAAGCTTGGCTATGATGTAGTATTTATGATGTACTTATTCAAACCACAGGAAAAGAGATTGGCTAGAGGTGATTGGATGAATATATGACCTTAGAAACAGAAGAGGAAAATACAGTTTTTTAGCTCAGTGTAAAATCCTTTCTGTTATTTAGTTTGGTTGATGTACACACTTTTCAGAGGTATTGTCTTGGGAAAAACAGGGTTGGTAAGTGGCCTCCGTAATAGGGGTCACTGGAGGGGACAAGGGCATAGAACAGCCTGGTAATGAAGTAAATGGACTTCACTACATCTTCCTCATCCTCCTCATTCTTCACTACACAGATCGTGCCGAACATTTGACGGTGAAGAGGAAACAGAGCATATTTAGATTCAAATGCTCTTACATTCTTCTGCTTCAGTGTATCTCAGATATGTAAAAAAAAACACCTGTAGCGTTCAAAACGTTTTATTATTGTTTATCAGTATGAGAAAATCATTACTGTTGTGAGCTAGGTACTATTTGTCCCTGCAGTATTTTCCAGTTAAATTCATTAGCGTCCAATATACTCTGACGTTCATTAATTCATACCTTTACCAAACTTCTTAGGATAAACACTTTTGCGAACCCTCCTTCCTTTCTCCTCCATCACCTCAGGAACCAGCCTTCCCCTTTCCCTCCATCACCTCAGGAACCAGCCTTCCTTTCTCCTCCATCACCTCAGGAACCAGCCTTCCTTTCCCCTCCATCACCTCAGGAACCAGCCTTCCCCGCTTTCTCCTCCATCACCTCAGGAACCCTCCTTCCTTTCCCCTCCATCACCTCAGGAACCAGCCTTCCTTTCTCCTCCATCACCTCAGGAACCAGCCTTCCTTTCTCCTCCATCACCTCAGGAACCCTCCTTCCTTTCTCCTCCATCACCTCAGGCACCAGCCTTCCCTCCTCCATCACCCTCAGGAACCAGCCTTCCTTTCTCCTCCATCACCTCAGGAACCCTCCTTCCTTTCCCCTCCATCACCTCAGGAACCCTCCTTTCTTTCTCCTCCATCACCTCAGGAACCAGCCTTCCTTTCTCCTCCATCACCTCAGGAACCAGCCTTCCTTTCTCCTCCATCACCTCAGGAACCAGCCTTCCTTTCCCCTCCATCACCTCAGGAACCAGCCTTCCTTTCTCCTCCATCACCTCAGGAACCAGCCTTCCTTTCCCCTCCATCACCTCAGGAACCAGCCTTCCTTTCCCCTCCATCACCTCAGGAACCAGCCTTCCTTTCTCCTCCATCACCTCAGGAACCAGCCTTCCCTTTCTCCTCCATCACCTCAGGAACCAGCCTTCCTTTCTCCTCCATCACCTCAGGAACCAGCCCTTCTTCCCTCCATCACCTCAGGAACCCTCCTTCCTTTCCCCTCCATCACCTCAGGATCCCTCCTTCCTTTCCCCTCCATCACCTCAGGAACCCTCCTTCCTTTCCCCTCCATCACCTCAGAACCCTCCTTCCTTTCTCCTCCATCACCTCAGGAACCAGCCTCCTTTCTCTCCATCACCTCAGGAACCAGCCTTCCTTTCTCCTCCAACCCACCTCAGGAACCAGCCTTCCTCCCTCCATCCCCACCTCAGGAACCAGCCTTCCTTTCTCCTCCATCACCTCAGGAACCAGCCTTCCTTTCCCTCCATCACCTCAGGAACCAGCCTTCCTTTCCCCCTCCATCCACCTCAGGAACCAGCCTTCCTTTCTCTCCATCACCTCAGGAACCAGCCTTCCTTCTCCTCCATCACCTCAGGAACCAGCCCTTTCTCCTCCATCACCTCAGGAACCAGCCTTCCTTTCCCCTCCATCACCTCAGGAACCTCCTTCCTTTCCCCTCCATCACCTCAGGATCCCCTCCTTCCTTTCCCCTCCATCACCTCAGAACCCTCCTTCCTTTCCCCTCCATCACCTCAGGATCCCTCCTTCCCTTTCCCCTCCATCACCTCAGGAACCCTCCTTCCTTTCCCCTCCATCACCTCAGGAACCAGCCTTCCTTTCCCCCCCCATCACCTCAGGAACCCTCCTTCCTTTCCCCTCCATCACCTCAGGAACCCTCCTTCCTTTCCACTCCATCACCTCAGGAACCCTCCTTCCTTTCCCCTCCATCACCTCAGGAACCCTCCTTCCTTTCCTCCATCACCTCAGGATCCTCCTTCCTTCCCTCCATCACCTCAGGATCCCTCCTTCCTTTCCCTCCATCACCTCAGGAACCCTCCTTCCTTTCCCTCCATCACCTCAGGAACCAGCCCCCTCCATTGCCTCAGGAACCCTCTTCCTTTCCCTCCATCACCTCAGGAACCCCCTCTTCCTTCCCCTCCATCACCTCAGGAACCAGCCTCCTTTCTCTCCATCACCTCAGGAACCAGCCCCTTTCCCTCCATCACCTCAGGAACCCTCCTTCCTTTCCCTCCATCACCTCAGGATCCCTCCTTCCTTTCCCCTCCATCACCTCAGGATCCCTCCTCCTTTCCCCTCCATCACCTCAGGAACCCTCCTTCTCCCTCCATCACCTCAGAACCAGCCTTCCTTTCCCCTCCATCACCTCAGGAACCCTCCTTCCCTTTCCTCCATCACCTCAGGAACCCCTCCTTCCTTTCCCTCATCACCTCAGGAACCCCCCCTTTCCCTCCATCACCTCAGGAACCCTCCTTCCTTTCCCTCCATCACCTCAGGAACCAGCCTTCCTTTCCCCTCCATCGCCTCAGGAACCCCCTTCCTTTCCCCTCCACTCGCCTCAGGAACCAGCCTTCCTTTCCCTCCATCACCTCAGGAACCAGCCTTCCTTTCCCCTCCATCGCCTCAGGAAATAATACAGAACAACAACAAGAGAACAGATGAACAGTGGGAACCCATTGGTTTTAAGGATTCATCACGTGAGATGTTTTCAATGAATAATAAATACAACGTTGACTTGTGTCTGTGGCCTAGAAGGCAGGACATGAATAATGCATTGTTATTTGGCTAGGCATTGAGACAGGGAGGGTGGACACTCACACAACACACACACACACACAGACACAGACACACACACACACACACACACACACACACACACACACACACACACACACACACACACACACACACACACACACACACACACAGACACACAATACACACACACACACACACAGACAGACAGACAGACAGGCAGACACACAGACACAGACAGACACACACACACACCCCACACGTCCTTTATGGAGACAGCCAGGGGGAGGATGGTGTTAGTTCAGTGGTGTGTGTTTCAGTACAGTGGTGTGTTGTGCTGCTGGCAGAGGGGGAGGAGGGAGAGGAGGCATGGCCCTTCCAGCATGATGATGTTGACAGTGTTTTTCCTGTTTGATCTCTGTCCTCCACTCCCAACCTACTGTGTTGCTGTAATCACTAACTCAACAAAACAATCCCACGTCCCCCTAGGGTGGAGTCTGGAGAAAACATACACACCAGTGATCACTGCTCCTGTCACTCTGTTCCTTTGCATTGTCTCTGTAAATCATTTATCAAGGGAGAAAGATATGGAATATGCAAATAATGTAAAGGTCCAAAAGGTGGATTAGTGTTTTCTGTTTAATCTGTCGGGAAAGCGGCAAGTTAAAATCCAATAGGTATTGTTAGGGGGAGGAAAGAATGTGTTGTTGAGGTTGTGAAATCTGCAGGCTTTCAGGATTCTCCATCACCAGCTGTCATCACTAGGGCCTCATGTCCGATAAGAGTGACAGCATCTGATGTTGTTAAAGCTTACATTTAGAGATATCCCAGACATGGTTTTTTTAACTTGATTATAAAGTGTGTTTGCTACGCTATGGCTCTCATACTAGTGCCTAGAGGTGGAGCTCCAGGCTTTTGGAGAAATTGTAAATTAGGTTTGAGATTTTCCCATTTGTTTAGCTCAATAATTTCAGTTAGCAGTATGAAAACAGTGTTTACTGTAGCCTAATATGTTCAGATGAAGGTTGCTATGTGACCATATGGTTGCTATCGCGGCCATATGGTTGCTATGTGGCAACAAGAAAACATGCATGATAACTCCTGTCATCAAATAATATTGTAAATTCATATTCACTGATATAAAAATACACTTAGTCACACGGATAATTTGGTGTGACGAAGGAAGGGTGTAGCAATTTATCCAGGATTGAATTGTTCTGTGGTCGTGATATGCTAATGTAACATTCATGTATTCCTGAGGGCGGTATCCTCCCATAAACAGGGAGGAGATCTCCTGTGTGTGTGTGTGTGTGTGTGTGTGTGTGTTCTTGTGTGTGTGTGTGTGTGTGTGTGTGTGTGTGGTGTGTGTGTGTGTGTGTGTGTGTTGTGTGTGTGTGTGTGTGTTCTGTGTGTGTGTGTGTTTGTGTGTGTGTGTGTGTGCGTCCTCCGCTAACTGTCTGTGTGTAAGATTTGGTCTCAGGCAGGCATCAAGTCCATCACTGGGTATGTTTTCACTTTAACCCATGCCAGATCCCTCAGAAAATGTGTTTTAAAATAGGATAGCTAAAAGTGAATAATTGATTAACAAAGTTTTTAAATATAATAAATATTAATATATTGTTGGATGTTGGAGTAACATCAACAAAGAGTTTGAACTTTGGCAGTGGCAGGTTAACCACCCCCACCCCCACGCCCTACCTGCTCTGAAATATGCTGTGCTGGAATACAGATGAGAGATATGAGTGTTTGGGAATACATTTGGTCCTGCTGGTTTCAGAGTTACAGCTACAGGCTGGGAATCCTGCCTCTCTGTTTCCCGATCCACCTCCACTGAACAGTCAGAGATAGTCAGATGGTTGATCTACTCAGACAGTCAGTCTATAAATGAGGTCAGTCTTCATCACAGACACTGATACAATACTTTTACTATACTGGCTGCATTTTACATTACATTTCTACGTCATTTAGCAGACGCTCTTATCCAGAGCGACTGACAAATTGGTGCATTCACCTTGTAGAAGTGGGATAACCACTTTACAATATTATTTTTTTACTTTTTTGGGTGGGGTAAGGGAGGGGGTAGAAGGATTACTTTATCCTATCCCAGGTATTCCTTAAAGAGGTGGGGTTTCAAGTGTCTCCGGAAGGTGGTGAGTGACTCCACTGTCCTGGCGTCGTGAGGGAGCTTGTTCCACCATTGGGGTGCCAGAGCAGCGAACAGTTTTGACTGGGCCGAGGGGAACTGTGCTTCCGCAGAGGTAGGGGGTCAGCAGGCCAGAGGTGGATGAACGCAATGCCTCGTTTGGGTGTAGGGACTGATCAGAGCCTGAAGGTACGGAGGTGCAGTTTCCTCAAAGCTCCGTGAGGAAAGCACCATGGTCTTGTAGCAGATGCGAGCTTCAACTGGAAGCCAGTGGAGTGTGCGGAGGAGCGGGGTGACGTGAGAGAACTTGGGAAGGTTGAACACCAGACGGCTGCGGCATTCTGGATGAGTTGTAGGGGTTTAATGGCACAGGAAGGGAGCCCAGCCAACAGCGAGGTGCAGTAATCCAGACGGGAGATGACAAGTGCCTGGATTAGGACCTGTGCCGCTTCCTCTGTAAGGCAGGGTCGTACTCTCGAATGTTGTAGAGCACGAACCCTACAGGATCGGGTCACTGCCCGATGTTAGCGGAGAACGACAGGGTGTTGTCCAGGGTCACGCCAAGGCTCTTCGCACTCTGGGAGGAGGACACAACGGAGTATGAGATCATGGAACGGGCAGTCCTTCCCCGGGAGGAAGAGCATCGTCTGCCGAGTTCAGCTTGAGGTGGTGATCCGTCATCCACACTGATATGTCTGCCAGACATGCAGAGATCGCGATTCGCTACCTGGTTACAGAAGGGGGAAAGGAGAAGATTAGTTGTGTGTGTCTGCATGTGAAATGATAGAGAGGCATGTGAGGATATGACAGAGCCAAGTGACTTGGTGTATAGCGAGAATAGGAGAGGGCCTAGAACTGAGCCCTGGGGACACCAGTGGTGAGAGCACGTGGTGCGGAGACAGATTCTTGCCACGCCACTTGGTAGGAGCGACCGGTCAGGTAGGACGCAACAAGAGTGAGGCGCCGGGAGATGCCCAACTCGGGAGAGGGTGGAGAGGAGGGATCTGATGGTTCACAGTATCAAAGGCAGCAGACAGGTCTAGAAGGACAAGAGCAGAGGAGAGAGAGTTAGCTTTAGCAGTCGCGGAGAGCCTCCGTGACAGTGAAGAGCAGTCTCAGTTGAATGACCAGTCTTGAAACCGACTGGTTTGGATCAAGAAGGTCATTCTGAGAGAGATAGCAAGAGATTTGGCTAAAGACGGCACGCTCAAGAGTTTTGGAGAAAAAAAGAAGGAATACTGGTCTGTAGTTGTTGACATCAGAGGGATCGAGTGTTGGTTTTTGAGAAGGGGTGCAACTCTCGCTCCTCTTGAAGACGGAAGGGACATGGCCGCGGTCAGGATGAGTTGATGAGCGAGGCTGAGGAAGGGAGAAGGTCAACGGAGATGGTCTGGAGAAGAGAGGAGGGGATAGGGTCAAGCGGGCAGGTTGTTGGGCGGCCGGCCGTCACAAGTCGCAAGATTTCATCTGGAGAGAGAGGGGAGAAAGAAGTCAAAGCATAGGGTAGGGCAGCGTGAACAGGACCAGCAGTGTAACATTTGACTAACAAACGAGGATCGGATGTCATCAACCTTCTTTCAAAAATGGTTGATAGAAGTACCACAGAGAGGGAGGGGGGATTCAGCAGGGGGAGGAGAAGGTGGCAAAGAGCTTCCTAGGTTAGAGGCAGATGCTTGGAATTTAGGGTGGTAGAAAGTGGTTTTAAGCAGAAACAGATGAAGAAAATGTAGAGAGAGGAGGGAGTGAAAAGATGCCAGGTCCGGCAGGGAGTCTAAGCTTTTCCTCCATTTCCGCTCGCTGCCCGGAGCCCTGTTCTGTGAGCTCGTGAGTCGTAGTCACGGAGCAGGAGGGGAGGACGAGCTGGCCGGGAGGATAGGGGTCATAGAGAGTCAAAGGATGCAGAAAGGCAGGAGAGGAGGGTTGAGGAGGCAGAATCATGAGATTGGAGGGAGAGAAGGCTTGAGCAGAGGGAAGAGAGTGATAGGATGGAAGAGGAGAGAGTAGCGGAGGAGAGAGAGCGAAGGTTGCGACAGCGGCGCATTACTATCTGAGTAGGGGCAGAGTGAGTAGTGTTGGAGGAGAGCGAGAGAGAAAAGGATACAAAGTAGTGGTCGGAGACATGGAGGGGAGTTGCAGTGAGATTAGTAGAAGAACAGCATCTAGTAAAGATGAGGTCAAGCGTATTGCCTGCCTTGTGAGTAGGGGGGACGTTGAGAGGGTGAGGTCAAAAAGAGGAGAGGAGTGGAAAGAAGGAGGCAGAGAGAAATGAGTCAGTAAGGTAGACATAGGGAGGTTGAAGTCACCCAGAACTGTGAGGGGTGAGCCATCCTCAGGAAAGGAACTTATCAAGGCGTCGAGCTCATTGATGAACTCTCCAAGGGAACCTGGAGGGCGATAAATGACAAGGATGTTAAGCTTGAATGGGCTAGTGACTGTGACAGCATGGAATTCAAATGAGAGATAGACAGATGGGTCAGGGGAAAAATAGAGAATGTCCACTTGGGAGAGATGAGGATTCACACCGTGCCACCACCCCTTCGACCAGATGCTCTCGAGGTATGCAGAACACATGGTCAGACGAGAGAGAGAGCAGTAGGAGTAGCAGTGTTTTCAGTGGTAATCCATGTTTCTGTCAGCGCCAAGAAGTGCGAGGGACTGGAGGGAGCATAGGCTGAGATGAACTCTGCCTTGTTGGCGCAGAACGGCAGTTCCAGAGGCTGCCGGAGACCTGGAACTCCACGTGGGTCGTGCGGCAGGGACCACCAGGTTAGAGAGAGGCAGCAGCCACGTCTGGTGTGAGGCGTTTGTATGGTGTGCAGGAGAGGAGAGAACAGGGATAGACAGAGGCATAGTTGACAGGCTACAGAAAATGGCTACAACAATGCAAAGGGAGATCGGAATGAAATGAACTAAACATCTGGGAAAGCGGAGAGCGGGGCCTCCCTCACTTACGTTTCACTGAAACACCCAAATATAACTCTCCCAACCCTCAGAAACTATAATTGTTGTAAAACTACAGCGGTTCAATGTTTTCTAGGAATAGACTAACTTAGTTTATTCACGCTAGTTAACTCGGTACGGTATTCTTCAGTGAAAACCGTCCAGGGCACCTAGTCATATGACGCCACAGCCAACTAGCATGCCGGACTCAACAACACGGTTTAGCACCAATACTCAACCACAACAAACCACCAGTGTGTCAACACGCCAAGCAGATCATTGTGTCCGTGTCTCACGTTGTTAGTCCCGAAAGCTTGAGCGAGTCTGTCGTCAACTTATTCAGCCAGTTAGTTAGCTAGAATAGTTAGCATACTAGCTAGCCATTGCTTTCTGCCAACGAAGAAACCCTCCTCCCACGGCACGAACACACAGAGAGAGCCAAGGTAACGCCAACTAGTCACCCATGTTCCGAGATTCCCTTGAACGACTCTGGCTACCAGTATGTAAAACAAAACACAAACTATGTAGGTTATAACTTTACCCCTAGCTGCTACTGTTAGCTAGCCAAGTG
>NW_025539216.1:0-14145 GCF_020615455.1 Coregonus clupeaformis
CGTTCTTATCACAATCCGGGTTAGAACTCCGGTCTCAGAAGTGTAGAGCTGGGGTACTACCCCTTAGCTACAGAGGAGATGTTGTAGGACCCAAATGAAACACCCAAAATCTCAGGCAAGTAGATTTAATGTTCACAAAACAGGGAGGCAAAACAAAACAACTCCACGAGGGAGAAAAAACAAACTAAAGATAACTTCAAAAACTTACTAGGACAGACACGGTGAGACAAAGCAGGAGACACACAGTCAGGACGCAATAACCAAGTGACAAACAAGGGAAAACACACAGCTAAAATACACAAGGGAAACAAGGCACAGGTGACCTGGATAAGCTAATTAGGACACATGAGAAGAACTAAGGCAAGGGGAACACAGCTGACCTCTAGAGGCCAGGAGACAAACAGGGGAAGCAGGAAGCTGACAGGACCCCCTCCTCTAGGAACGACTCTGACTTCGTTCCTTCCAGAACACCCTGGCCCCAGAGTGCGAAAATCTCGGATCAACCCTGGGTCCAGGATGTCCCTGGCTGGAACCCAGGAGGCGCTCCCCTCTGGCCCGTAGCCTCCCAGTCCACCAGATACTGCAGAGAGTTCTGGACCCTCCGGGAGTCCAGTATCCGGCGGACTGTGTAGGCTGCGCTGGCCGTCTATGATCCTGGGAGGTGGCGGGGGTCTGTGTGGGGGGCAAAAGGAGAAGACAAGACAGGTTTAAGGAGTGAAACATGAAAAGTGGGGTTAACTCTAAGGGAGCGAGGCAGAACTAAAACTTGATACGAAACAGGGTTAACCTTTCTAGCAATCGGAAAGGGGCGATGTATCTCTGGGAAAGCTTCTTGGATTCGACCCGGAGGGGCAAGTTCTTAGTGCCAACCAAACTCTCTGACCAGCTCGGGAAACTAGGGGCCGTCCGGCGGTGGCGATTAGCCTGACTTTGGTATCTCTGGGAGGTCCGAAGGAGGGTACACCTGGCCTTCTTCCAGGTCCGCCTACAGCGTTGGACAAAGCGCGCTGGGCCGAGGGAACACCAACTTGCGCCTCTTCCTCTGGAAATAATGGAGGGTTGTAACCGAACTGGCATTCGAAGGGGGGACAATCCGGTGGCTGAGGACTGGAGGGTGTTGTGGGCATATTCAGCCCAAATGATATAGGTGGCCCAAGGCGTGGGATTACTGGCCGCCATACACCGCAGGTGGTCTCCAGATCCTAATTAATCCGTTCCGTTTGGCCATTAGACTCTGGATGGAATCCTGACGATAGGCTGGCTGTGGCCCCAATAAGCCTGCAGAAGGCCCCCCAAAACCGGGGACGGGAGTGGGGACCTCGGTCAGAGACCACGTCCAGGGGAATGCCAAATATCCGGAAGACATGGTTCATGAGGAGCTCAGCAGTCTCCTTAGCCGAGGCAGCTTGGGCAGGGGAATAAACCGGGCAGCCTTAGAGAAACGGTCTACCACCACAAGGATGACGGTGTTGCCCCTGGGATAGAGGAAGTCCCGTAACAAAGTCCAGAGAAAGGTGTGACCATGGCCTTCGAGGAACAGGTAAGGGATGGAGCAGTCCCTGGGGTCGCTGGAGTGTCGACTTTCCTGGTTGCACACAGGGCAGGCCTCAACATAGACCTGCACGTCCTTCTTGATGGACGGCCACCAAAACTCGCCGTCGGAGGAGACTCAGTGTGCGAGCACTGCCAGGATGGCATGTCAAGGGCGACTCATGACCCCACTGCAAGACGCGGGCCCGAACCGAGAGAGGCGTACAGGCGACCGGCAGGACCACCGCCTGGATCGGGGCTCATGGGCAAGAGCTTTCGTACCCCTCTTTCTAGTTCCCACTGAAGAGGTGCGGCGATCCTAGACCTCGGATAATCGATGCCAAGGGCTTCTCTTGTACCTCGGGAGAATAGACTCGAGACAGAGCATCCGGCTTGGCGTTCTTGGTGCCAGGTCGGTAAGTCAGGAGGAACTGGAATCGATTAGAAAAGGGACCATCGTGCTTGCCGGGGTTCATCCGCTTAGCCTGTTGGAGATATTCCAGGTTCTTGTGGTCTGTGAGAACCTGGAAAGGGTGCTGAGCCCCCCTCAAGCCAATGGCGCCACTCTTCCAAGGCCAGTTTTGCACGTAAGCAACTCTAGATCCCCACGTGGTAGTTGCGCTCGGCCTCAGACAGGCGGACGAGACATGAAGGCACAAGGGTGTAATCTCCCATCCGCACCCTCTCTGTGACAGGACGGCTCCCACCCCCCACCTCTGAGGCGTCCACCTCCACCACGAAAGAAAGGTCTCTCTGGGTCAGGGGTCACCAGAATCGGAGCAAGAAGTGAAGCGGCGCTTGAGATCTCGAAGGCCCCTGCTGGTTCCGGACCCCAGTGAATCTTGGTCCCTCCTCCCTTGGTAGCGTCGTCAAGGGGCTACCACCGAGCTGAAATTCTTGATGAACTTCCGATAGAAGTTAGAAAAGCCAATGAACCGTTGAACCTCCTTGACCGTGGCAGGTGTGGGCCAATCGTGGACCGCCTTGACCTTCTTGGGATCCATCTCTAGGTGCCCGGGAGTGACAATAAACCCGAGAAACTGAGTCTGAGAAACATGAAATTCACACTTCTCAGGCTTAACGTAGAGGTGATTGTCAAGGAGCCTCTGGAGAACCCGGCTAACATGCCCCTCATGTTCCTTCAGTGACCTCGAGAAGATGAGGATATCGACCAGGTACGAGACGAACAGATTAAGCATATCCCGGAGAACATCATTAATCAGGGCTTGGAATACTGCGGGGGCATTGGTGAGCCCGACGGCATCACCCGATATTCATAGTGTCCCGTAGGCGTGTTGAACGCCGTCTTCCAGTCGTCTCTGGCGGATCCGCCTACGAGATGGTAAGCATTGGAGATCCAGCTTAGTAAAAATGGAAGCCCCTTGAAGCAGCTCAAAAGCAGTGGCCAGAGAGGAAGAGGGATCGATTCGAACCGTGATCTTGTTGAGTCCCGGTAATCAATACAAGGCCTCAGACCCCGTCTTTCTTTTCAACAAAAAAGGCGCCCAGCGGGGAAGTAGAGGCATAGATGAGGCCGGCTGCCAAGGACTCCTTAATGTAGGTGTCCATAGCTGCGTGCTCGGGGGAGGACAAGGAAAGATCCGACCTCTAGAGGGCAGCACCCAGGGAGTAGATCAATGGCACAGTCATAAGTGCGATGAGGCGGTGGCAGTAGCCCGGGCCTTGCTGAACACTGCCTTGAACCGTGGTAAACACTGGGGACTCGGGAGACGTCAACAGACTCTTGAAACTGGGTACTAGGGGCTGAGGGAAATCTGAAGCATGCAGGTGAGTTGGCAAGTGGGACCCCAGCTAAGAATGGTGCCATAGGCCAGTCGATCTGGGGGATTATGTCTGCATAGCCAAGGGTGACCCAGGATAATAGGATACTCGGGAGAGTCAATGAGATAGAAGGTCTCCTCCTGCTGGTGTTGAGAGATGGTAAGTCGCAGGGACTGAGTCGCCTCGTAACTTTTCCTGGTTCCAGGTCTGCCATCTAGGCTGTAACTTGCCTGGGGTTGAGAGTAGTTGGGTAGGGATCTTAAGTTCCTTAGCCAAGTTACATCCATAAAATCACCTGCGGCACCGGAATCGATCATAGCCTGGACCCGAGTGCTGGTGGCCCTCCCAGGACAGAGTGGCTGGAATAGCAGGACCGCGTTAGTAGGAGGAGCTCTAATTTTCCCCATCACAACCCTCCTGTAGCTGGGCGGGACAGGCGTTTCCAGCTCGGGGGTGGGGGAAGTGGCCGGCAACCCCGCAGAGAGGCACCGGCGCTCCTCATGCGGCGTTCCCTTTCGTTGGAAGAAAGCCTGGAACGGCCTAACTGCATGCTCTCCGAGAATCCTGGGGCAGTTCAGGAGCCGGGGTAGCTCTGAATGACGGAGTCCAAACAGGAGAAACAGAGCTGCTCAGAGGAACTTGGGACTGAGACACCTGACGGCGAGCCGTTCTCCGCTCTCTTAGTGCGATTGTCCAGGCGGATGGCCAAGGCTATGAGGACTCGAGATCTTCAGCTGGTTCACGGGTGGCTAACTCATCTTGAAGGGGCTCAGATAACCCTCCCCTGAAAGCAGACCCTCAGCGCTTCATCATTCCATCCGCTCCTTGCTGCCATGGTTCGGAACTCAATGGCAAAATCTGCCGTGCTTCGGGGGCCCTGACGGAGAGACAGTAGGCGCTTGGAACTCCGCCCACTGACAGGATGATCGAACACCCGCTTGAACTCTTCTACAAATGCAGCGTGGGAGTCACAACAGGCCTCCTGGGACTGCCACACCGCGAGGCCCAGGCGGCGCCTTGTCTGAAAGAAGGGTAATGAGGTAGGCAATCTTGGAACGGTCTGTGGGAAAACTTGAGGTTGGAGCTCGAAGGTGAGGGGAGCATTGGGTGAGAAACCCTGGCAAGAGCTTGGATCCCCAGAAAAGGGCTTGGGAGGTGGTAGTCGGGGCTCCGCCAACCGAGAAGGCCTGTCGTCACTGGGAGGTGACCGGGGAAAGGGGAGGACCAAGGAGGCGTTCAAGAGCTGGTGAAGGGAACTCATCATTTCGGCCAGGAGTTGAGAATGTCTAGCCATCGGCTCCTCTTGTCGGCTGAGAACGGCTTCATGGCGCTGGAAAGAAGCCTCATGTCGAATGATCACCGCCAACAGGTCCTGGGAACTGAGTGTTTCTGGGTCCATGATTGACTTGGTTATTCTATCACAATCCGGGTTAGAACTCCGGTCTCAGAAGTGTAGAGCTGGGGGGTACTACCCTTAGCCACAGAGGAGATGTTGTAGGACCCAAATGAAACACCCAAGGCAATACTCCAGGCAAGTAGATTTAATGTTCACAAAACAGGAGGCAAAACAAAACAACTCCACGAGGGGGAGAAAAACAAACTAAAGATCTTCAAAAACTTACTAGGACAGACACGGTGAGACAAAGAGACGACACAGTCAGGACGCAACCAAGTGACAAACAAGGGGAAAACACACAGCTAAAATACACAGGGGGAAACAAGGCACAGGTGACCTGGATAAGCTAATTAGGACACATGAGGAAGAACTAAGGCAAAGGGGGAATACAGCTGACCTCTAGAGGCCAGGAGACAAACAGGGGAAGCAGGAAGCTGACAGTTCTAATATAATATTGATAATATTAACATTGTTGATTACATATAGTAATAAAATAGTTAACTATTCCAACATTGGGATTTGCATAGGTTCTTGAGGAACTCATACACCTCTGTAAGCCTTATTGAAGCTACAAAACTGTCAGTGATCAACCTTAAAATAGTACTCATAAAGGAATGGGTAATTGTTTTACAAGTTGCTAGCCATCCCTAAAGCTTGCCGAAAAACCACATATTTTCATCTTCAGAGTCTGGCAGCACAACAATCCAACTGTGAAATAAATTCAAGTGCTCTGCATACGCCAGCAAAAAGGTTCCTCCAGAAACCCTTAGCAACATTGACTTTGGTTCCTCCGAGAACCGCTCAACTTAACTAAAGGTGCAAATATGAACTCCATTGACTGCACTACGATGGTTCCTTGAGGAACTCCAGGGTTCCTTGAGAATCTCCAGGGTTCTTTAAGTTGCCCCCTAATTCTAAGTGTACAAGCAACACTTTTCAAAATTGACAAAGTCTCACTATGTAACAATTATGGTTTTAGCTACATTTAAAGATTTTGAGAATGTAGGAGTAAAAATGACCTAGATGGAAGAGAAAAAACACTCTCTCTCTGGTCTCTCTCTCTCTCTGGTCTCTCTCTCTCTCTCTCTCTGGTCTCTCTCTCTCTCTCTCTCTCTCTGGTCTCTCTCTCTGGTCTCTCTCTCTCTCTCTCTGGTCTCTCTCTCTCTCTCTCTCTGGTCTCTCTCTCTCTCTCTCTGGTATCTCTCTCTCTCTCTCTGGTCTCTCTCTCTCTTCTCTCCAAGGGAAGAAGTCAGGACACATACATATTCATGGCTGGGACTGGCACAGGATCGATGGCTTCTAATTGTTTTTCTCCTGGTTGGCGGAGGGACGTGCCAGTGTCATATTGATCTGTTTGAACTGAGGGCAATCACAGATCACCACTGGGAGACCTTTACCTGACTGACTGTGTGTGTGTGTGTGTGTGTGTGTGTGTGTGTGGACATGTTTAACTATACCTGTGGGACCAGAAGTCCCCACAAGAATAATAAACAAAAATAATTTGACCAACTGTGGACATTTTGTTGGTCTCCACAAGGTCAAATGCTATTTCTAGGGGTTTAGGGTTAAGGTTATAATTTGTGTTAGGTTTAGGAATTAGGTTTAGGGTTAGGGTTAGGAGATAGGGTTAGGTTTTAGGGTTGGGAGTTAGGGCTAGGGTTAGGTTTAGGGTTATTGTTGGTTAGGTTTTTGGGTTAAGGTTAGGGTTAATGTTAGGGTTAGGGTTAGGTAAGGGTAAGGGTAAGGTGGGTAGGGTAAGGGGTAAGGGTACGGGTTAGGGTTAGGGTTAGGGTTTGGGTTTGGGTTAGGGATTAGGGTTTAGGGTTAGGGTATGTCCCCTGAAGGATATCTGTTCAAGACTGTGTGTGTGTGTGTGTGTATTTATGTGTGTGTCTGTGTGCATCCAAAGAATGAGAACCACATCAGAGCCTCATTCCACCATTCATTGAGTGGCCCCTTTATCCCCTAAGCATCAAATATTAATGTTAAGCATGTATTACTGACAGTGCCATATTCCAAGGCTTGAGCTTATCCTCTCTCACCTGCCCTGACTTTAATTCAGCTTTATCTCTTTGGAACTTGATTGGAGTCTTTAAACAATACAAAGTCCCCTCTCTCTCATTTAAGTCCTTTGTGGCTGGTTGAACTTTCCAATTTGATCAAGCATCGCTTCAAGATTGTGAGAGAAAGGAAGAGTGAAGAGATGGGGAGAGGGGAACGGGGAGCGAGGCAGAGAGACAGAGAGTGAGAGAAACAGAGAGAGAGGAGGTGTTTAGGACCCATGTTGCACAGTGGGAGCAGTCTGGTTGTCAATCTCTGCGATGAGAGTGAATAGGCATATCTATTCTGAGCGCGGAGGGATGTCATGCACTGTGGTTTCATGGTTCAGGAAAAGACTAGATATAGCCACAGCGCATCTCTCTCTCTCTCTCTCTCTGCTGGCCTTATCCCCATTAGTACAGTTACCAGTGGTCTATGACAGCCTGTGGTAATACTGCTCCGGTTGCAGGTACTCTAACAATAAATTAAGGGATGGGTTCTCCATATGTGCCTGTGACATTATAGTCCTGAGCCTACCAATCTAGCTGGGGCTTGAGCTAATTTTTGGTAACACTGAGGCTGCGGAGACTGAGGATGTCCTAATATGGCCACCCTACATTAATGCATACTGAATGGGATATTTGTGGTAGGTCGACTAGAGCATGTGTTGTGGCCAGGTCCGTGTGTGAAGAATAGGTGTCTAATAATGCAACCCCTTTCTCGTGACTTAAGAGTTGAGTTTACCAGCCTGACAGAAATAGATCTCTCACGAGATGAAACTTTTTGCATTATGTGGTTACGGAGCAGTGAGCACTTTCATATTGTATGCATCCCAAATGGTACCCTATTCCTATATAGTGCACAGGCCCTGGTCCAAGTAGTGCACTACATGAATAGGTGCTGCCATTTTAAGCGCCTGTTTTAGATAGCAGTCAGAGGTTAAAAGGTACCAATCAAACTATATGGGCCACAATAAAAGATCTTGGACCAGGCTAGGGTTTTGTGTGTTAGGGATTGAAGAATGGTATTGAAGAAAGGCTGTCTAAGGTCAGGTGTGCCTACGTTAGATACTGTAAGAAGAGGCCACCAGAGGGCCAATGATAACATCAGGGGGCGTATGTACATCTCTAGGAGTGATGATTTTGGATCCAGTTCTGCCTTTATATCACAATACAAAAAAAACTAAATTTACCTGATTGTAGATCAGCACTCGTACCCTGAAACACGTTATAAATACAGGCCTAGGTCCACACTGCAGGGCTACCCCTTAGAGAAAAGGAGAGAGAGAGAGAGACAGAGGAAAACCTACATCTCCATGCATATTCCTCTATATCCTCTAGATCTGTTGCTTCCCTTCCCCTCCCTCCTCGGTAATAATGGTAGGTCATTTGCCCCTCAATCCCTCCCCCTACCCTTCATCTCATGGTCCTGTCCTCTCTGTGGGGTCCAGACTAATGACTAGTGACAGTCCACTGAGGGGCGCGAGCTGTTTGTAGTCAGCAGCTGCGTTTGTTGCTAATTATTTCAAGGGTGTCACATTAGCGTCAGCCTCGTGGCTGCAGGGGGAAAGGGGGCTTGGGAGTGTGATGGGTAGGGGGGGAGGTGAGGACACAGCCTGTCACCGCTCCTCACTGTTAGCCACTTGACTGCCCAACACTGAAAGCAAAAGACTGGCGGATACAGAATGAATGGACAACATTATCACTCAGAGATCCTATTCCTTCTCCTATCCGTTAAACGTGACAATTTACCTGCAGAGACAATGTCTTGTTTTCGTTACTTTTTAGATACAAACAGATTCAGATTTAGTCTTTTAGTATTTTCTCCATTTCCACTGTACCTGAAATTCATACTCAACTACGATATGTTCAGTTTCCCAGCACTGAAGCAAAGTTTACTATCAGATGTGCAACCCAACCGCCAGATGACCAGTGTTAGAGAGTGAGAGTGCTGTGAAAACAGAGGATGCTGGAGCGTGTCAGGGGTTAACCTTCATATGTTTGGAGGGTCTGACATCAGCCCCCCTGGGAGGAAGTGATCAATGATTGGGACCATAATGCACCTCTCTGTATTCCTCCTCACATTCATGCTCGCCGGCTGCTTTGGAGCTGTCACACACACGTACACACACAGTCGCGGTGCAGACAGCTCATTCTCTCTCTCTCTCTCAGCTCACTCTTTGGCAGACTGCTCCAGCGCTGTCTCTCTCTATGTTAATATAGTGGCTAACCTCCCTCTCCATGGCAGTACTAGCCGACAGTCTCTATGTTAATATACTGAGTACCGTAGGACTCAGTCGTACAACTACCCACTACCCAGCTGTATCTAACATACTGAGCTCTGGCTAGTGTGTGTTTGGAGTCCCTGTGCTATACTGCCAGTCTCTGGTTCTCTCTGTCCAAATGCAACCACTACTTCTCCATCTGTTTCGATATTAAGGTTAGCCTTTTTTACTACAGGGCTGCTCTGCTAAAACATAGTGGCAATGCTAAATATGGTCACATTCAAGGTTGAGGTATTGTGCTAAATACTTGTATTGCTATGACGTTCTGGACTCCTGGAGAAATAAAAATCAGCCTTAAATCTTAACTACCTCTAATGAGTATGTGTAGATGATTGCTGTAACAAGGTTTACTATTGGCATTGAACAGGTATAGGTTAAGTCTCAAGCGGCACCTATTCCTTATATAGTACCCTACCTTTGACCAGAGGCCCAAACAGTAGTGCACTATATAGGGAATAGGGTGTCATTTAGGATGCAGAATAGTGAATAACTCTCAGTATGTACTCTCTGTTGTACTCCAACTATCCAATTAGGGAAGTAAGTTAAAAAGACTTACATGATTAAGTTATAGGGTTAATAATAATCTCTTGGCATCATAATATGGAAGTAGAAGTCTCATATCAAACAATAATTTAATTTACCTCAGCTATCCTGTGATTGTTTTTATGAGAAAGCAATAAAACAATTTTTTTTTTTTAAGTGGTTGTCCCACTGGCTATCATAAGTTGAATGCACCAATTTGTAAGGCGCTCTGGATAAGAGCGTCTGCTAAATGACGTAAATGTAAATGTTGAAATCTGGTTAAAGAGAACGTTTGAAATTAGAATGAACAAAATGAGAGAGGAAGACAAAAAAGTCATACATTTATTTATAAAGAACTTTCAGACCCATGACAAAATCTTGTTAGGACACACGTATGTTGTTAGTTTATATTGTTACACTGTATGTTGTTACTCTATGAGCTGAGTTTGCCGTACAAGCTCATGTTAACTTACATAAATATTAGGTTAATGCTATAGCAGTTGCTGAGAATATTTACATCATGTGAACTATAAGAGCCATTCAAAATGTAGGCTTATCTAAATTGACGATGCACTTATTGGAAACAAGTATGTGGTCAAACGGATTAAAATGACTGCCTCCTGAAGGGATAAGCATAAGCCACAAATGAAGATGTCCAATCAACATCACATCACATCATCCTCTGCTGCCCAGGCAGCCCCTTTAGTGGCTGCTGCTGACTGACCAGTCAGATTCTGTGGCTGGGGGTGGCAATTTATTCTTGGCGCCAGTCAGTGCAGTACACCCCGGCCAATACAGGACAGGCCCTGGTGCCACTGTGCCATAACCTGGCAAAGGCAGGGACATCTTACACTTGAGTGAGCCTGCAGGACACACAATGCAAGCATTACCACCACCACCCAAAGCCACAAGTGGTCTGTGAAGGATGGAAGGGGCAGAAACAGACTGGCCATAGGGCAAAGTTCGGGAAATGCCAGATGGGCTGGTCCATATTTAGCCCAGTGGGCCCGTCTGATTGTTGCTGTTTTCACGAGAATAATCATTATTTATCTAATAATTGGGGCCTCGAGGAAAACAAATGGGCCGTGTTGGGGCCTCGAGGAAAAATAGGGACCGGTGTGTTACAAATACCCAGGATAATTTCTGGTCCAGTCCATCCCTGTGGAAGGGGTAATAGGACGGAGGGGTTAAGCCAGCTGTTAACAGGATGGTGTGTCTGTCTGGATGTTCACTAACCAGTTATTTCCAGCCAAGGGCAAATTGGAATTTGACAGTGTCTTGTAAATTAAATGGTTCATTCAATCTCATAGAACTGTGAACTATTGTTAAACCATCTCTATGTTTTAGACTTCCAAAGGTGGCTAATGCTGGAATGCCTGTTTATATACCAGAGTAAACCCTATTTATCCGGGTACAATATAAGTCGGTGAGGTCTAACCCTTAAAAATGCTAGCACAATTCCCTTTCTGAAGTAACGACCATTCCTGTCAAACCCCACATCAAGGCCTGTCACATACTGTAAGTCTGGAGGTGAGACAGAGAGACAACCAGTCAGTCTGATCTCCCCTCTTTATATTCCCAGTAGAATTTCTGCTCTGCTGTCTGTCTCCCTATTTCCCCCTCAGAAACTGGGGTGGGCAGTAGGGGTTTGAGGACTGGATGTGTCAGAAGGTGTGCTGTGAAGGTGTGGTGCAGGAATCAAGCGCAGGGCTAGGAACTTAGTCCAATCGGCGTTATGAACCAAAACTCAAAATGAGTCAAAAAGAGTTTGGATACGGTGATTACGCACACAGGCGTAAAATCAAACAAAATAACAATAACGCGACAAACACGTGGGAGAACCTCTCAACACAGAGGAGAGAACAGAAGCACAGACAAACACGACAGCAAGTACAATCACACACAACACACTGACAAACACAACGAGAACTTATAGGACAAATAATGAACGGCTAAACCATAACAGGTGTACAACATCAAGAAAAACCAAAGCTTGAACATCGAAACATTTCAACGGTGAAAGCTAGTACTCGAGACGACGACCGCGAAGCCTGCCCGAGCAAGGAAGAGAGGCAGCCTCGGCGAAACCGTGACAGTGCCCCACCCTTGACGCGCGTCTCCAGCCGTGCGCCGCCCCGGCCTCGGGGACGACCAGGAGGACCAGCGGAGCAGGCCGCGTCGGGTGACTACGGTGGAATTCTGTCAGACGTTATGTCTCTCTCGGCACCAGCACCGTTCCTCCGGGCGTACCCCTCCCACTCCACGAGATATTGGAGACCCCCATCCGACGCGTCTCGAATCCAAGATGGACCGCACGGTGTTGCGCGGTGCCCTCGATGTCCAATGGAGGTGGAGGAGTCTCTCCGATCTCATCTTCCTGGAGTGGACCAGCTACCACTCGGCCTGAGATGAGACACATGGAACAGGGTTTAATACGATAGTCACTAGGCAGTTGTAATCTGTAACACACCTCGTTCAATCTTCTCAGGACTTTAACGGCCCCACAAACCTCCCGACCCAGCTTCCGGAGGGCAGGCAGAGGTGGTTTCTGGTAGAGAGCCAGACTCGATCACCAGGTGCGTACACCGGCCCCTCACCTTGCGGTGGAGATGGTGCTTTCGCCTTCTGACGACGGATGGCCCTCTGCAGGTGGACGTGTGCAGCGTTCCACGTCTCCTCCGGCGCCGCACCCACTCATCCACCGGCAGGAGCCTCGATCTGGCTCTGCTGCCATGGTGCCAGAACCGGCTGGTAACCTAACACACATTGAAAGAGGGTAGGTTAGTTGAGGAGTGCGTGGGATTCTGGGCCATTTCTGCCCAGGAACATACCGTGCCCACTCCTCCGGCCGGCCCTGGCAGTATGATCTAGAAACCTACCCACATCCTGGTTACTTTCCACCTGATTGCTTTCTAGGATGGTAACCCGAGGTAATGCTCACCGAGACCCCCAAACGCTCCATAAATGCTCTCCAGACTCTGGAGGTGAACTTCGGGGACCTCGATCAGCACACAATATCCTCGGGTACCCCGTGAAGACCTGGAAAAACGTGGGAGAATAGAGCTTCGGCGGTCTATAGGGCAGTAGGGAAGGCCCGGCATAGGGAGCAAACGGCAGGCCTTAGAGAACCGGTCCAAACGACCAGTTAGTAGTAGTATTCCCCTTTCTGCGGGGGAGGTCAGTGACGGAGTCCACCAAGAGGTGAGACCTGGTCGTTGTGGAACGGGCAGGGGTTGTAACTTACCCTAGGCAGATGTCTAGGCGCCATATCACTGGGCGCAGACACCGAGCAGGAGGAGACATAAACCCTCACATCCCTGGCTAGCATTGGGCCACCAGTACTTAGCACTAAGGCAGTGCACTGTCAGCCAAACAGGATGTCCAGAGGAGGGTGACGTGTAGAGCCCAATATATCAATCGATCCGAACCTCGGCGGGGACGTACGTCCGACCCTCCGGGCATTGAGGAGGACTAGGGTCGTGCGCAACGCCGCTCGATTTCAGCATCGACTCCCACACTACCGGTGCCACCAGACAAGACTCCGGCAGTATGGGAGTGGCTCCACAGACCTCTCCCTCCGTGTCATACGCCCGAGACAGTGCGTCTGCCTTACCGTTCTGTGACCCAGGGATGTCACGTGATCTTAAATACTGAACCGGGCCAAAAACATGTTCCACCGCCTGGCGAGGGTTTCGGTCTCCTAGCTGCCCGGATGTACTCCAGGTTACGGTGGTAAGTCAAAATGGAGAAAAAGGTGTTGAGGCCCCCTCGCCGTGCCGTCCACACCTTTAGGGCCTGTACCACGGCTACCAGCTCCCTGTCCCCACGTCTAATTTCGCTCCGCCGGACTGAGCTTTTTGAATAAAAGGCCAGGGAGCGGAGTTTAGGTGGCGTGCGGACCGTTGCAGCCACACCCTTACCGGCCTCTGGCGCGTCCCACCTCTACCTGAAATGGTAAAGCGGGATCCGGATGCGCCAGCACCGGAGCCAAGTAAACAGGTCCTTCAGTCTCCCAAAAGCCCTGTCCGCTCGGCTGACCACTCCTGCACGACCCCCTTCAAAGACGCGTTGGAGCTGCCACCTGTCCAAAACCCCGGATAAACCTCCGGTAGTAATTTGCAAAACCCCAAAACGCTGCACCTCTTTTAACAGTGGTTGGAGTCTGCCAATTACGCACTACTGAACCGATAACTTCCATCTTCACCCTGGCGCAGACAACTGATAACCCAAAAAGGAGATCTCCTGGAAAAAACAGACATTTCTCTGCTGACATACAGGTCGTGCTCCAACAGCCTCCTCAACACTCGGCGCACCAGGGCCACATGCTCGACTCGGGTAGATCGAGTACACAAGAATGTCATCTATGTACACCACACCCCCTGCCCCTGCATGTCCTGAAGATCTAATCCACGAATGATTGGAAAACTGAAGGAGCGTTCATCAACCCGTATGGCATGACAAGATACTCGTAATGACCCGAGGTGGTACTAAACGCTGTCTTCCATTCATCGCCTCTCTAATGCGTACCAAGTTGTTAGCGCTCCTGAGATCTAATTTTTGTGAAAGCGCCCCGTGCAATGACTCCGTCATG
>NW_025539217.1:0-14142 GCF_020615455.1 Coregonus clupeaformis
ACATGCTCCGGATGCTATATACAGTGGGGAAAAAAAGCTATTTAGTCAGCCACCAATTGTGCAAGTTCTCCCACTTAAAAAGATGAGAGAGGCCTGTAATTTTCATCATAGGTACACGTCAACTATGACAGACAAATTGAGAAATGAAAATCCAGAACATCACATTGTGAGGATTTTTAATGAATTTACTTGCAAATTATGGTGTGAAAATAAGTATTTGGTCACCTACAAACAAGCAAGATTTCTGGCTCTCACAGACCTGTAACTCCTTTAAAAGAGGCTCCTCCTGTCCTCCACTGTTACCTGTATTAAGTGGCACCTGTTTGAACTTGTTATCAGTATAAAAGACACCTGTCCCCAACCTCAAACAGTCACACTCCAAACTCCACTCATGGCCAAGACCAAAGAGCTGTCAAAGGACACCAGAAACAAAATGGTAGACCTGCACCAGGCTGGGAATACTGAATCTGCAATAGGTAAGCAGCTTGGTTTGAAGAAATCAACTGTTGGAGCAATTATTAGGAAATGGAAGACATACGAAGACCACTGATAATCTCCCTCGATCTGGGGCTCCACGCAAGATCTCACCCCGTGGGGTCAAAATGATCACAAGAACGGGGTGAGCAAAAATCCCAGAACCACATGAGGGGACCTAGTGAATGACACCTGCAGAGAGCTGGGACCAAAGTAACAAAGCCTACCATCAGTAACACACTACGCGCTAGGGACTAAAATCCTGCAGTGCCAGACGTGTCCCCCTGCTTTAAGCCAGTACATGTCCAGGCCCGTCTGGGAAGTTTGCTAGAGTGCATTTGGATGATCCAGAAGAGGATTGGGAGAATGTCATATGGTCAGATGAAACCAAAATATAACTTTTTGGTAAAAACTCAACTCGTCTGTGTTTGGAGGACAAAGAATGCTGAGTTGCATCCAAAGAACACCATACCTACTGTGAAGCATGGAGGTTGGAAACATCATGCTTTGGGGCTGTTTTTCTGCAAAGGGACCAGGACGACTGATCCATGTAAAGGAAAGAAATGAATGGGGCCATGTATCGTGAGATTTTGAGTGAAAACCTCCCTTCCATCAGCAAGGGGCATTGAAGATGAAACGTGGCTTGGGTCTTTCAGCATGACAATGATCCCAAACACACCGCCCGGGCAACGAAGGAACGTGGGAAGAAGAATTTCAAGGTCATGGAGTGGCCTATAGCCAGTCTCCAGATCTCAACCCCATAGAAAATCTTCGGAGGGGAGTTGAAAGTCTGTGTTGCTCCAGCGACAGCCCCAAAACATCACTGCTCTAGAGGAGATCTGCATGGAGGAATGGGCCAAAATACCAGCAACAGTGTGTGAAAACCTTGCGAAGACTTACAGAAAACGTTTGACCTGTGTCATTGCCAACAAAGGGTATATAACAAAGTATTGAGAAACTTTGTTATTGACCAAATACTTATTTTCCACCATAATTTGCAAATAAATTCATTAAAAATCCTACAATGTGATTTTCGGATTTTATTTTCTAATTTTGTCTGTCAGTAGTTGACGGGTACCTACTGATGAAAATTACAGGCCTCTCTCATCTTTTTTAAGTGGGAGAACTTGCACAATTGGTGGCTGACTAAATACTTTTTTTTCCCCACTGTACATCTGTAAACTTATGCTGAAATCTTGTGATATGAATAAAACTTATGATCGAAGCTCAGTATAAGTGGACTCCTTTGTTACAGCATAATATAGAACATTAACTCGACACTACACCATCATGAGGTTGCTACAACCTAGCCTATGAATGAAAGTTTACCTTGCACACAGGTCAAGAGTACATTTTTAGATGACAGACAGTGACACATGGACAGACAGTGACACATTCAATACCGTCTTGCACACTCTTGCCTGCATCTATCTTATCTAGTGTAATCCTTAGTCCAACAGTTGCAAACAAGAGTTTCTATTGGACAAATTCAGGTATTTTTATCCCTGTTTCGTTTGCTTCCGTTTAAGAAACGTTTTTCAACAGAATCGGCGGAATGAATACACCCTTTGATCACGCATAAACACAGTTCACTTTCATAGCAGCCACGTTGTATTCCTTCTGCCTCTATGCACTCTCCTCCACTCACTTTTTCCCTTCGTTTGTAGACTTCCAATGAACAACACATTAGCTGTATGACCAGGCAGAAAAACCTTTTCCAAGCCAAAACCAAGTCATAAACGCTACACACACAGCCTACATCGTTGTCCCCATATTAGCTAAAGTAACATCCTAGTCAACATAGATAATAGAACTAATGCGTTAGTAAACCCGCTACAATCATGTAGTAAATGTTTCAGTGTATAGTCAGTAAGCAGTTACACCGGCGGCCTGATGGCCATAAATTAGAGAAAACCAAAAGCTTACCTTGACCTGGAAGAGTTCCAGTTTTGTGTTGGATAGTCATAGCCAGCTACTAACATAGAATCCCTCTGTTTGAGCCGGGTGTTTGAGTAACTAAACTAGCCAGCTGCATTTGCTTCTCCTTCATTTTTGAAGAAATGAACTTGTTGAAAACTGTTCAACTATTGTCTTTCCCTCTCTTTGAGTCAACTACTCACCACATTTTATGCACTGCAGTGCTAGCTAGCTGTAGCTTATGCTTTCAGTACTAGATTCATTCTCTGATCCTTTGACTGGGTGGACAACATGTCAGTTCATGCTGCAAGAGCTCTGATAGGTTGGAGGACGTTTTCCGGAAGTTGACATAATTACTGTGTAAGTCTATGGAAAGGGGTGAGAAACTAAGAGCCTCCTAGGTTTTTGTATTGAAGTCAATGTACCAAGAGGAGGACGGAAGCTAGCTGTCCTCCGGCTACACCACGGTGCTACTCTACAGAGTGTGTCCGAGGCTACTGTAGACCTCATTGCAAAACAGTGTGTTTTAATCAATTATTTGGTGACATATTCATATATTTTTGTATAAATTAATCTAACAAGGATAACTTTTTCAATGTTTTAACAAAACATTTTTTATGAAATTCACTAAGGACAATGGTCCTCCCCTTCCTCCTCTGAAGAGCCTCCACTGATTAAGAGCCATATTCCTGTCAAGCTTAGAGATGATATCATGTCAAATGTTGTTGAAGTGCTGTGGTTGAAGGTTCACCTGCCTCATCTCAAGCCTATTCTGTTGCTATAGGCCACCAAGTGCTAGCAATCAGTATCTGGATAGTATGTGTGAAATGCTTGATAGTGTATGTGATGTTAACGGAGAGGTCTATTTTCTGGGTGACCTGAATATAGACCGTTTCATCAAGCTGTCCACTCAAGAGGAGGCTTCTCACTGTAACCAGTGCCTGTAATCTGGTTCAGGTTATTAATCAACCTACCAGGGTGTTTACAAACACTACAGGGGAAATATATCATCCACGTGTATTGATCACATTTTTACTAATGATGCGGAACTTTGTTCTAAAACGTATCCACACCCATTGGACATGGTGACCATAATATACTGCAGTGGGCTATATCCAGAAAAGCCAAAGTTCCAAAGGCTGGGCCTAAAATAGTGTATAGGAGATCATACAAAACGTTTTGAAGTGATTCCTATGTTGAATATGTAAAAAAGATTTGTTGGTCTGATATGTGTAATGACGAGCATCCAGACGCTGCACTTGATGCATTTATGACATTGTTTCTTCCAGCTATTAATAAGTATGCATCTATTAAGAAACTGCCTGTTAGAACTGTTAATGCTTGATGAGGAATTGAAAAACGGTATGGTTGAGAGAGATGAAGAAAAAGGAGTAGGCTAATAAGGCTGGCTGCACATCTGATTGGCAAACTTACTGTAAATTGAGAAATTATGTGACTAAGCTGAACAAAAAGAAGAAGAAACTGTATTATGAAACTAAGATAAATAATATAAAGTATGATGAAAAAAAGCTTTGAAGTACTTTTTTAAATGAAATAATGGACAGAAAGACTAATTCAACTACATCTTTCACTGAATCAGAAGGCTCATTCATCACAAAACCTTTTGATATTGGCAATTATTTGTACGACTATTTCATTAGCTGAACTGGGCAAACTCAGGCATGAAACGCATAAAAGACCTAATAATGAAAGGAAAGCGTTGAAAAAAATGTTTTCTGTCAAGTTAGTGTGAAAATGTATTGTTGTCCATCAATGATGAGAAACCACCTGGTATTGACAACTTAGATGGAAAGCTACTGAGGATGGTAACGAACTATACTGCCACTCCATTTTGTCATACAGTGCATTCGGAAAGTATTCAGACCCATTGACTTTTTCCACATTTTATTACGTTACAGCCTTATTCTAAAATGGAATTAACGATTTTTCCCCTTGTCAATCTACACGCAATAGCCCAAAAACAGGTTTTTTAGACATTTTTGCAAATGTATTAAAAATAGAAAACAGAAATATCTTATTTACACAAGTATTCAGACCCTTTGCTATGAGACTCGAAATTGAGCTCAGGTGCATCCTGATTTCATTCATCAACCTTGAGATGTTTCTGCAACTTGGATTGGAGTCCACCTGTGGTAAATTCAATTGATTGGACATGATTTAGAAAGGCACATACCTGTCTGTATAAGGTCCCACAGTTGACAGTGCTGTCAGAGCAAAAAACCAAGTCATGAGGTCGAAGGAATTGTATGTAGAGCTCCGAGACAGGATGGTGTCGAGGCACAGATCTGGGGAAGGGTACCAAAAATGTCTGCGGTATTGAAGGTTCCCAAGAACACAGTGGCTTCCATCATTCTTACATGGACGAAGTTTGGAACCACCAAGACTCTTCCCGTAGAGATGGCCTCCCGGGCAAACTGAGCAATCAGAGGAGAAGGGCCTTGGTCAGGGAGGTGACCAAGAACCCGATGGTCACTCTGATAGAGCTCCAGAGTTCCTCTGTGTGGGGATGGGAGAACCTCCCAGAAGGACAATCCTCTCTGCAGCACTATAATCAAGCCTTTATGGTAGAGTGGCCAGACGAAGCCACTCTTCAGTAAAAGGCACATGACAGCCCGCTGGAGTTAGCCAAAAGGCACCTAAAGACTCTCAGACCCTGAGAAACAAGGTTCTCTGGTCAGATAAAACCAATATTGATCTCTTTGGCCTGAAAGCCAAGCGTCACATCTGGTGGAAACCTGGCACCATCCCTACGGTGAAGAATGGTGTTGACAGCATCATGCTGTGGGGATGTTTTTCAGCGCCAGGCATTGGGGAGACCAGTCAGGATCGAGGGAAATATGAACAGAGCAAAGTACAAGAGATCATTGATGAAAACCTGCTCCAGAGCCCTCAGGACCTCAGACTGGGGCAAAGGTTCACCTTCCAACAGGACAATGACCCTAAGCAAACAGCCAAGACAATGCAGGAGTCTCTGAATGTCCTTGAGTGGCCCAGCCAGAGCCCGGACTTGAACCCAATCGAACATTCTCTGGAGAGACCTGAAAATAGCAGTGCAGCTGACGCTCCCCATCCAACCTGACAGAGCTTGAGAGGATCTGCAGAGAAGAATGTGAGAAACTCCCCAAATACAGGGATGTGCTAAGCTTGTAGTGTCATACCACCAAAAAGACTTGAGGCTGTAATCACTGCCAAAGGTGCTTCAACAAAGTACTGAGTAAAGGGTCGGAATACTTATGTAAATGTCATATTTCCGTTTTTTTTTTTTATCAATTTGCTAAAAATGTTATAAACCTGTTTTTGTTTTGTCATAATGGGGAATTGTGTGTAGATTGATGAACAATTTAATCATTTTTAGAATAATGCTGTAACGTAACAAAATGTGAAAAAAGTCAAGGGGTCTGAATACTTTCCGAATGCACTGTATATATGTACACTACCGTTCAAAAGTTTGGGGTCACTTAGAAATGTCCTTGTTTTCTAAAGAAAAGCAATTTTTTTGTCCATTAAAATAACACTCAAATTGACCAGAAATACAGTGTGTAGGCATTGTTAATGTTGTAAATGGCTATTGTACCTTGGAAACGTGGCTGATTTTTAATGGGATGATAGGCGTACAAGAGGCCCATTATTAGTAACCATCAGTCCTGTGTTCCAATGGTACGTTGTGTTTGCTAATCCAAGTTGATCATTTTAAAAGGCTAATTGATCATTAGAAAACCTTTTTGCAATTATGTTAGCACAGCTGAAAACTGTTGTGCTGATTAAAGAAGCAATAAAACTGGCCTTCTTGAGAGTAGTTGAGTATCTGGAGCATCAGCAATTGTGGGTTCGATTACAGGATCAAAATGGCCAGAAACAAATAACTTTTTTCTGAAACTGGCAGCTTCATTAAATAGTACCCGCAAAACACCAGTCTCAACGTCAACAGTGAAGAGGCGACTCCGGGATGCTGACCTAGGCAGAGTTGCAAAGAAAAAGCCATATCTCAGACTGGCCAATAAAAATAAAAGATTAAGATGGGCAGTCTGAGATATGGCTTTTTCTTTGCAACTCTGCCTTGAAGGTCAGCATCCCGAGTCGCCTTCACTGCTGAGTGGAGACTGGTGTTTTGCGGGTAGCTATTTAATGAAGCTGCAGTTGAGGACCTGTGAGGCTTCTGTTTTTCAAGCTAGACACTCTAATGTATTTGTCCTCTTGCTCAGTTGTGCACTGGGGCCTCCCACTCCTCTTTCTATTCTGGTTAGAGCCAGTTTGCTGTTCTGTGAAGGAGTAGTACACAGTAAGGTTGGCTTCTTGGCATTTATTGCTATGGTCATTACTGCACAGATGGAAAGCAGAGACGTTTTTGGGTGTCAAGATTTTAGTGTAGAAGAACTACAGGGGGTTTGAGAGAAGGGGGTTCAGCCTCCCAGGGGCGAGGCCTGGTGTAGGATGTTAGGGCCAAAGTAGTGTGAAGGGGTGGTGGGTTTGTTGGGGATAGTGGTGTATATCTAGGGTTAGATGGTGGTGCAATGCATTTTTCCCCATTTCACTTTTTGGGGGGAACAAAATGTGCAATTCACACTCCGACCTGTGAATGGCAGCAATATGCAACAAAGCGTCTAGTCTGCCGGAAAACCAGTCTTTACGGTAGTTTTACAGTCTTTACGGTACTTTATACTTCCTTTTTCTAAGGCGCTTTTAGAAGAAAATTGTGACTCGGTTGATTGGCCGAATAAAAGCTGCCGTTTGGTCGTCACAATCTTCAAGGTGAGATTCGAATGAGACATTTAAAGATGTATGAAAATGTCATGTTTACAAAGATGTTTAGGATAAACATAATGTGAGATGTACTCGAGAGGACGTTACTGCCACTGCTGTTAGCAACTTGCTATCTGCCACCTGGCTAACGAGCTAGCAAGCATGCTGGTTAGCGTGCCATAGTGTCCATATGGAAACAGAACGTAACTACGCTCACTCATTGATGTCCCCGATTAATGTCCCCTTACTACATTTGGGTGTTGTGAATTTTTTTGTTAGCTAGCTAACTAGGTCACCTGCTAATATAATGCTAGCTGGCTAACGATAGTAAGCTTAGGCCAGGGGGTTGTAGATAACGACGTTAGCTATAGCTTACGCTGCATGATGATTACGTATGCAATATGCA
The DNA here is from genome assembly GCF_020615455.1 of Coregonus clupeaformis. NCBI lineage: Eukaryota > Metazoa > Chordata > Actinopteri > Salmoniformes > Salmonidae > Coregonus > Coregonus clupeaformis. The sequence goes on from NW_025539217.1 coordinate 7,559, forward strand.
AATAGTCTATCGATGGCAGTTTTTTAGCAATCCAATGGTAATGTCTCCTGGGTCCGTGATGACTAGGCCACTGCGCAAACTGAAATGCCTATCTAATGTTAGTGCATTGCTGAGTGAAAACAGTGCTGTTCATTGATATTGTCTGAGACCCTGAGGACAAGGTTACTAATTTTATAATCCACTTGCCCTCGTATGTACACTAAATCTCAATCTAATATACATAGTATAAGGTAACTAGATATTGTTCAAATCAGCGTTTCGTTTGAAATGTTAAAACATCTGCCCTAACCTCAGACCATGGCGAAGTTCCACGCCCCTGAGATTCAGGACAATCCCTCAGGATGGGGTCCTTGTGCTGTCCCTGAGAAGTTTAAGGACATGCCCTACCAGCCCTTCAGCAAAGGAGACCGTCTGGGAAAGGTTGGTCTTCCTCTGCTGCCTCACACTCCAATTATGAACAGCAGTTTGTCCTGCTTCAAGAGGAGGAAATTAGGCTGACTGATCTACTTTATTCTGTCCATCTGTGCAGGTAGCTGATTGGACTGGAGCAACCTACCAGGACAAGAGATACACAAGTGGGTTAAATTGCATTGTAGGATTCATAATAACAACATGATATGGTGTGAACATAATCCAGAATATCTGCCTATTCTAAATGTCTATATTCAATATTTATTTATTTTCTGGTATTTCAGACCATGGATGCCATAATTTGACGTTTGGTTGATTGTTTTGACAGACAAGTACTCATCTCAGTTTGGGGGTGGTAGTCAGTATGCCTATTTCCATGAGGAGGACGAGACGAGCTTCCAGCTGGTGGACACTGCCAAGACGCAGAAGACTGCCTACCAGAGGAACCGCATGAGGTTTGCTCAGGTACAAGACTAACCTGCTCGACCACACACACAGTACCCCAAAAATGCTTTTCTGTGTCACCTATAACAGGATGGGTTTTTTTCTGTTTTTACAGAGGAATCTGCGCAGGGACAAGGACCGCACTTGGGAACCTGACCCAGTTCAATATGCAGACCCTGCCGAAGAGTGCCAAGCAGAAGGAGAGGTGAGCTGCATGCAGTTGTTTAGCCAATCCACTGCTAATGTGACATTCTAAAACTCATGTCGTTGTCTGGTTTTCTCTATACCTCTGTCTAATCTAATGTGGCTCTATCCAGGGATCGCATGCGTCTACAGAAAAAGTTCCAGAAGCAGTTTGGTGTCCGTCAGAAGTGGGACCAGAAATCCCAGGTATGGGAAGATCAACGATAAATGTGGACTGTTTTATCAGTGCACCTTCTGACATCTGAAGCATATTGTGATACTCCTCAGATAACATCTGATGTAGTCGTATACATTTTCTGGCAACAGTCTTCCCAAACACCTGCTAACGCTACCATACGTGCCTGTCTCTCCTCCTTTCCCTTTCCCCCTTACCCCCCTTTCCTTTCCCCCCCTCATACCTTTCATTTCAAGGCCCAGTTGAAGCCCCGGGACTCGTCGGTGGAGGTCCGGAGTGACTGGGAGGTGAAGGAGGAGATGGACTTCCCCAGGCTGATGAAGATGAGATACATGGAGGTGGAGGACCCCACTGACATGTGAGTGACTTATCAACACTGCATCTGTGCTCAATCCAGGGGAGAACGACTGCCCCCTCGCATTGAGGATTTCAAGTTGAAGGCCGACCGCAGTACTGCAGGCAATGTTTCCAGAAAACAGGATCCCCGTTATAGTGAATGGGGAAATGGCGATCTTCGTGGTCAATATTTGTGGATATACAAAAAAAACGAAAACGAAAAATATTCATGGTACCAATAATGGCTTCTATTTCACCAGATGTATGTCCTTGAACCGATTTACTTTAAAATCACACACGGACGAAGTTATAAGAATAATCTAGTTGCTAATGGCAGCCTGCAGTACCTCTGTCGGCCTTCAACTTACATTTACATTTACATTTTAGTCATTTAGCAGACGCTCTTATCCAGAGCGACTTACAGTTAGTGAATACATATTTTTTTATACTGGCCCCCCGTGGGAATCGAACCCACAACCCTGGCGTTGCAAACGCCATGCTCTATCAACTGAGCTACATCCCTGCCGGCCATTCCCTCCCCTACCCTGGACGACGCTGGGCCAATTGTGCGCCGCCCATGAGTCTCCCGGTCGCGGCCGGCTGCGACAGAGCCTGGATTCGAACCAGGATCTCTAGTGGCACAGTTAGCACTGCGATGCAGTGCCTTAGACCACTGCGCCACTCAGAACTTGATATACTCCATGAGAGGGGGCAGCATTGAGCTAGCCTTCAACGTCGCTTCATAGAGTAGGTCAAACTGCGCATGCAATGTTTCCAAAAACTCCTCCATGTAAAAAGATGGCGACACGCTGAAATGACACTTCCTGATCATCGAATGCGCCACTGAGCAATCTCATATGAAACAATGGGGTGACGTCATCGATGGCTTTGTCCATATTTTTTACAGTCTATGGCTCAATCACACAGTTCAGAACAAAACCCACAGTCTGAATAACATGATGTTCAAGCTGCTTTTCAGCTGCAATCAGTCCGTTTTTTCCCTTTTATTTCTACTGGAGGACAATATTATATCCACGTAAAGTCAATAGATGTTCTTTCTCCCTCAGTGAGTGCTGTGGTGCGTTGGAGTACTACGACAAGGCCTTTGACCGCGTCACCACTCGCAACGAGAAGCCTCTCAAGAGCATCAAGAGGGATCTTCCACACAGTGACCACCACCGACGACCCTGTCATCCGCTAAGGTACACACTCCTCAATTCCACACATGTACAGCACTGTGCCAGGTACAATAAGCCAGAGCAACATATTATTGATTCAGTCCTTTTGTTGTTTTGTCTGCACATTCTTGTTCAGAACAAATGGTTTCACACATTTCAGAAACAAAAACATGGTTATTACAATGTCCACTGCCCTGTAGACTGTGTTCTCTGCTCTGATGTAAATCCTTCCCTATACCCTCCTCTCTGCAGTTGGCTAAGACCCAGGGCAACGTGTTTGCCACCGATGCCATTCTGGCCACCCTGATGTGCTGCACGCGCTCAGTCAACTCCTGGGACATCATCGTGCAGAGAGTGGGCAACAAGCTCTTCTTTGACAAGAGGGACAACTCTGACTTTGGTGAGGCTTTCTCAAGTAAATCTCCAAATCAAATCAAATCAAATTTTATTGGTCACATGCGCCGAATACAACAGGTGCAGACATTACAGTGAAATGCTTACTTACAGCCCTTAACCAACAGTGCATTTATTTTAAACAAAAAGTAAGAATAAAACAACAACAAAAAAGTGTTGAGAAAAAAGAGCAGAAGTAAAAATAAAGTGACAGTAGGGAGGCATATATACAATAGAATAAAGTGACGAGTAGGAGGCTATATACAGGGGGTACCGTTGCATAGTCAATGTGCGGGGCACCCGGCTAGTTGAGGTAGTTGAGGTAATATGTACATGTGGGTAGAGTTAAAGTGACTATGCATAAATACTTAACAGAGTAGCAGCAGCGTAAAAGTATGGGGTGGGGGGGCAGTGCAAATAGTCCGGGTAGCCATGATTAGCTGTTCAGGAGTCTTATGGCTTGGGGGTAGAAGCTGTTGAGAAGTCTTTTGGACCTAGACTTGGCACTCCGGTACCGCTTGCCGTGGCGGTAACAGAGAGAACAGTCTATGACTAGGGTGACTGGAGTCTTTGACAATTTTGAGGGCCTTCCTCTGACACCGCCTGGTATAGAGGTCCTGGATGGCAGGGAGCTTTGCCCCTGTGATGTACTGGGCCGTACGCACTACCCTCTGTAGTGCCTTGCGGTCAGAGGCCAAGCAGTTGCCATACCAGGCGGTGATGCAACCAGTCAGGATGCTCTCGATGGTGCAGCTGTAGAATTTTTTTGAGGATCTGAGGACCCATGCCAAATCTTTTTTAGTCTCCTGAGGGGGAATAGGCTTTGTCGTGGTTCCTCTTCACGACTGTCTTGGTGTGTTTGGACCATGATAGTTCGTTGGTGATGTGGACACCAAGGAACTTGAAGCTCTCAACCTGTTCCACTAAGCCCGTCGATGAGAATGGGGGGCGTGCTCAGTCCTCTTTTTTTTCCTGTAGTCCACAATCATCTCCTTTGTCTTGGTCACGTTGAGGGAGAGGTTGTTGTCCTGGCACCACACGGCCAGATCTCTGACCTCCTCCCTATAGGCTGTCTCATCGTTGTCGGTGATCAGGCCCTACCACTGTTGTGTCGTCGGCAAACTTAATGATGGTGTTGGAGTCGTGCCTGGCCATGCAGTCATGGGTGAACAGAGAGTACAGGAGGGGGACTGAGCACGCACCCTGAGGGGCCCCGTGTTGAGGATCAGTGTGGCAGATGTGTTGTTACCTACCCTTACCACCTGGGGGCGGCCCGTCAGGAAGTCCAGGATCCAGTTGCAGAGGGAGGTGTTTAGTCCCAGGATCCTTAGCTTAGTGATGAGCTTTTGAGGGCACTATGGTGTTGAATGCTGAGCTGTAGTCAATGAATAGCATTCTCACGTAGGTGTTCCTCTTGTCCAGGGTGGGAAAGGGCAGTGTGGAGTGCGATAGAGATTGCATCATCTGTGGATCTGTTGGGCGGTATGCAAATGGCTGGAGTGGGTCTAGGGTTTCTGGGATTATGCTGTTGATGTGAGCCACGACCAGTCTTTCAAAGCACTTCACGGCTACAGACGTCAGTGCCACGGGTCGGGTAGTCATTTAGGCAGGTTATCTTAGAGTTCTTGGGCAAGGGACTATGGTGGTCTGCTTGAAACATGTTGGTATTACAGACTCAGTCAGGGACATGTTGAAAATGTCAGTGAAGACACTTGCCAGTTGGTCACACATGCTCGGAGTACAAAGTCCTGGTAATCCGTCTCGGCCCTGCGGCCTTGTGAATGTTGACCTGCTTAAAAGTCTTACTCACATCGGCTACGGAGAGCGTGATCACATAGTCGTCCGGAACAGCTGGTGCTCTCATGCATGCTTCCAGTGTTGCTTGCCTCGGCGACGCAGAAGTGGTTTAGCTCGTCTGGTAGGCTTGTGTTCACTGGGCAGCTCGCGGCTGTGCTTCCTTTTGTAGTCTGTAATAGTTTTCAAGCCCTGCCACATCCGACGAGGCGTCAGAGCCAGTGTAGTATGATTCAATCCCAGACCTGTATTGACTCTTTTGCCTGTTTGATGACGATTCGTCGGAGGTCATAGCGGGATTTCTTATAAGCGTCCGGGGTTAGAGTCCCGTTCCCCGGAAAAGCGGCAGCTCTACCCCTTTAGCTCAAGTGCGGATGTTTCCTGTAATCCACGGCTTCTGGTTTGGGGTATGTACGTACGGTCACTGTGGGGACGAGCATCATCGATGCACTTATTGATGAAGCCAGTGACTGATGTGGTGTACTCCCCAATGCTGTCTGAAGAATCCCGGAACATGTTCCAGTCTGTGCTAGCAAAACAGTCCTGTAGCTTAGCATCTGCGTCATCGGCTACCACTTTTTTATTAGCCGAATCACTGGTGCTTCCTGCTTCAGTTTTGCTTATAAGCAGGAATCAGGAGGATAGAGTTATGGTCAGATTTGCCAAATGGAGGCGAGGAGAGCTTTGTATGCGTCTCTGTGCGTGGAGTAAAGGTGGTCTAGAGTTTTTTCCCCTCTGGTTGCACATTTAACATGCTGGTAGAAATTAGGTAGAACGGATTTAAGTTTCCCCCTGCATTAAAGTCCCCTGCTACTAGGAGCGCTGCATCTGGAATGAGCGTTTTCCTGTTGATTAAGTGGCCTTGTACAACTCATTCAGTGCAATCTTAATGCCAGCATTGGTTTGTGGTGGTAAAATAGACAGCTAGTGAAAAAATATAGACTGAAAACCTCTCTTGGTAAATAGTGTGGTCTACAGCTTATCACCAAGATACTCTACCTCAAAGAGCAAAACCTTGAGACTTCCTTAGTATTTGATTTTGTACCAGCTGTTGTTACAAATAATTACAGAGACCGCCACCCTCGTCTTACCCGAGTCTGCCGTTCTGTCCTGCCGATGTAGCGTATAGCCTGCTAGCTGAATGTTATCATTGTCAGCTGCGTTCAGCCACGAACTCAGGAAACATAAGATATTACAGTTTTTAATGTCCCGTTGGTAGGATAACCGTAATCTTAAATCGTCCATTTTATTCTCCAAAGCTTGAACGTTGGCTAATAGGATTGATGGGAGAGGCAGTTTACTCGCTTTCGCCGTCGGGATCCTTACAAGGCACCCGGATCTGCGTCACGATATCTCCGTCTCTTCCTCACGCGAATGACGGGGATCTAGGGCCTTGTCGGAGTCTGTAGAATATCCTTCGGCGAACGCCTCGTTGAAGAAAAAGTGTTCGTCCCAACGCGAGGTGAGAGTAATCGCTGTCCTGATATCCAGAAGCTCTCTTTTGGTTATAAGAGACGATGGCAGAAACATTATGTACAAAATAAAATGACAAATAACGGGAAAGACACATAATAGTACAATTGGTTAGAGGGAAAAAGATCTCGGCACTGTCAAGGAAAAAGTGGAGGGTCGTCTGGACGGTCAAGGAC
>NW_025539218.1:0-14138 GCF_020615455.1 Coregonus clupeaformis
TTACAAAGCCAGAACCCAGAAGCAGACCAGGACAAGGTAAGTTGAAACGAAGGTGAGTGTTTATTTACAAATTCAAGAGTGATGCTGAATAATCCAGGGAACAGAGCGGGCGGCGTTGATTAGTTGTTGGGGGTGCAGTGGTTGATCCCATCATGGCTCGGCAGCCGCCGACCACCAGGCAGAGGTTGATGAAGGTTCCGGACGAGTGACTGCAGATGGAACAAAACGGAGGTGAAGTAAACAACAAACCAACAAGGTGCAAAAACAACAAAACTACCGCTAGAAGCTCTAAGACCGATACTCTGGTAAACCTACTTTTCGTGGCTAACGATCCGGCAGGGAATGGATGTTAGGCAGAGCCTAAGAAGGGTGATGATCAGGACCAGGTGTGCCAGATTGCAGATGGGATGCAGGTGCGGAAATCAAGAGAGCTCCCCGGGAGCGTTTCCAGAACCCTCGGGAAACTGGAGATCCCGAGCAGAAAAACTAGTCCACAGACAGGCCCCGACTCAGACTGCCGGGATCGGTACAGTACCCCCTCCTGATCGAACGCCACCGGGCGGACTCCCGGAGCGCCAGGATGGAGGCGGTAGAAGTCACGGATGAGGTCAGCATCTAGGATCTGTCGCCGCGGAATCCAACTCCTCTCTTCAGGACCATACCCTCCCAGTCCACGAGATACAGAAACCCCGGCCCCGCCGTCTGGAATCCATGATGCGGCACCGTAGCGGACCACCTCCGATCATCCGAGGAGGAGGAGGAGGAGGCGGAGGGAGGCAACAGAGGACTGAGGAAAACAGGCTTGAGGCAGGAGACATGAAAGGTGGGATGGACTCTGAGCGTGCCTCGGGAGTTTGAGTCGAACTGCCACCGGATTGATACCTTCTCCACCACAAACGAGACCAATGAACTTCGGCAACAACTTCTAGACTCAGTCCGTAAAGGAAGATCCCGTGTGGCCAACCAGACCCTATCTCCGATGGTGTAGGTGGGCGGGGATCCGGCGACGATTAGCCTGGAGCTGATATCGGTCCGAAACTCTAAGGAGTGCCTTTCTGGCCCGATGCCAGATCCGGTGGCAACGACGGAATATGGGCCTGAACAGAAGGCACTGAGAGCTCCCTTCTCCTGAGAAGGGAACAAGGGAGGTTGGTAGCCATACAGGCACTGGAAGGGAGACATCCCAGTGGCAGATGTAGGGAGAGTATTGTGTGGCATACTCAACCCAAGGCAACTGAGAGACCCAGGAGGTGGGGTTGGAAGAGGCCAGGCAGCGTAGCGTGGATTCCATCTTCTGGGTTGGCTCTCTCCGCCTGACCATTAGATTGGGGGTGAAAACCAGATGTGAGACTGACTGTAGCTCCAACGGCCAAACAGAAGGACTTCCAGACAGCAGAGGTAAACTGAGGGCTACGGTCGGAAACGTGATATCACTGGGCAACCCGTGGACCCTGAAAACCCCTAACCAGGATCTCGGACGTCTCCGAGGCAGAGGAAGCTTGGCAATTGGCACAAAGTGGGCGAACTTGCTGGAATCTGTCCACGATAGTCAGAACGACCGTGTTCCCTCAGAAGCGGGCAACCCAGTGACAAAGTCCAGGGCCAGATCGCCCATGGTCGCCGGGGAATAGGAGGGGGGTGAAGTAGTCCAGAGCTGGGCCGATTGGTACCTTATTCTGCGCACACACTGGACAGGCAGCAACATAACCCCGAGTATCCCTCGGCCAGTGGCAGGCCACCAAAACCGTCTGCGAAGAAACGCATCGTCCGAGCCACGCCAGGGTGACAAGCCATCTTGTGGCGTGGGACCATTTGAGGACCGCAGGACGAACCGACTCAGGCACAAACAACCGACCGGGTGGACCCGTTACGGGACCGGGCTGCGTCCGAAGAGCCGCCATCCTCCTCCTCAATCTTCCACCTAACAGCTCCCACGACGCAGTTCGGGGGAGAATGTCTCGGTCTTGGACCCACTCTCCTCCGTCTTGGAGAACATCCGAGACAAGAGCGTCCGCCTTGCCGCTCTTAGATCCAGGTCGGAACGTCAGGGAAAAATTGAATCGTCCGAAAAACAACCTTGACCACCTGGCCTGACGGGAGTTGAGACGTCTAGCCGATTGCACGAAGCAAGATTCTTGTGGTCCGTCCAGACAATAAACGGTTGCTCCGCCCCCTCCAACCAGTGGCGCCACTCTCCAAGGCAAGTTTCACCGCGAGAAGCTCCCGGTTACCCACATCGTAATTCCTCTCCGACGGCGAAAAGGCGGACGAGAGTAGTAGGCGCAGGGATGGAGTTACTGTCCGTGGAGCATCGCTGCGACAGGATGGCGCCAACTCCCACATCAGACGCGGTCCACTTCAACGACAACTGACGGGCCGTGTCCGGTTGGGAGAGAATCGGTGCGTTGGTGAATCGCCTCTTCAAATCCAGAAACGCTCGATCCGCCTCCGGATTCCACTTGAAGCTCCTGATACTGGAAGTCAAGGCAGTTAACGGAGCGGCCACACGGCTGTAATCCCGGATGAATCCGCGGTAGAAATTCGCAAACCCCAAAAATCTCTGGAGCTGCAATCTAAGTACCGGGCTGGGCCCATTCCAGAACCGCTCTAACCTTCTCCTGGTCCATCCTAATCCTCTCCCCTGGAGATGATGTACCCGAGAAAGGATGTCGTTGTGGGCGTGAAACTCGCACTTCTCGGCCTTCACGAACAGGCGATTCTCCAACAATCGCTGCAGAACCTGCCGGACATGCTGGACGTGGTCGGAAGGTTCCTTCGAAAGATCAGAATGTCATCCAGGTAAACAAACACAAAGAGACCGATCATATCTCTCAGGACGCCGCTCACCATACTCTGGAATACCATGCGAGCATTGGTCAGTCCAAACGGCATCACCTGATACTCAAGTGACCCACGGTGTATTGAAACCCGACAACCACTAGCCTCCCTCTCTGATCCGGACTATGTGATACGACATTGCGAGGGTCTAGCTTGGTGAACACCGTAGCACCCTGTAAGGAGTCGAAGGCAGAACTCATCAAGGGCAGGGATACTTGTTCTTGACCGTGATGTCATTCAACCCCGATAATCAATACAGTCGAAGAGAGCCATCCCTTACCCACAAAGAAGAATCCTGCCCCCAGGGGTGATGACGAGGGACGAACGAGACCAGCAGCTAGGGACTCCTTGATGTAGGTCTCTCCAAAGCCTCACGTTCAGGGCGGAGATACTGTATAACTCTTCCCTTGGGGTAGACAGCTCCAGGGAACAGGTTGATGGCAATCATATGGTCGGAGGGAGTGACAGAGCCTTCTGCTTACTGAACACTTCCCCAAATCGTGATATGTCTCGGGAACCAGGGACAAATCTGGGGGTTTAGCCTCAATCACCTGACTGGGAACCGAATGGGGACAGGCAGTCTTGAGACAGTTAGCATGACAATCAAGGCTCCAACTCGTTACCTTTGCCCGTCACCCAATCGAACGTGGGATTGTGTTCCTTCAGCCAGGGGTATCCAAGGACCAGAGGAACATGGGAAGACGGCAGAATGAAGAATGAAATCATCTCCGAATGATTCCCCGACAACAGCATCTTAACCGGTTCAGTCCTCATCGTGATACGTGCCAGACTACTGCCGCTTCAGAGGGTCGTCCTTCAATGGCTTCCCGGCAATTGCTCTTTGGAAAGCCCCAGCTGTTCCACCAACTCGGCATCAAGAAAGCTTCCATCGGCACCTGAATCGATAAAAGCGTTAATCGCTAAGCTCTGATTCCTGTTCACAAGGGTAGCGGAAACGGGTCTGACAGAGGTACTGAGAGGTTGAAACTGGCTCGCTAAAAGTCCTCCCAACTTTAGCGAGCCGGGCAGTTTGACGACCGCTGGGAACAAGTGGAGATGAATGTCCCGAGCTACCACGAGTAGAGGCAGCAGTTGGTCTTACGTCTATGTTGACGCTCCTCCTTGGTTAACCGCCGCCCCACTTGCATGGGTTCAGAATCGGGAGAGAGGACCTCTCCACTAATCCCTTTGTGGTGGAGAATGATCGACGTGTTCTGGTCCACCACCCGACCCGACTGGAACCTGAGAAGCTGATCGGTTGGACGGAACCCATTGCTTCTCCCTCCTTCGCTCTGGACTCGATTATCCACCCGAATCGACAAGGCTACCAAGCTGTCCAGGTCATTAGGCTCGGATAGGAGATCAACTCATCCTTGAGCTGCTCCGACAGACCCTGGTAAAAGGCCGCTTGCACGAGACTCCTCATTCCACCCACTCTCCACAGCCAACGTCTTGAACTCGATCACGGTCGGCCACGCTGCGAGTTCCTTGGCGAAGCGAAAATAGGCGCCTAGCTGCGTCCCTCCCTCGGACGGAATGGTCGAAGAGCTTCCCTCATCTCGGCCGTGAACCCCTGGTATGAAGCCATGCAGGGATCCTGTCGTTCCCAAACGGCTGAAGCCCACTCCAGCGCTCGACCACGCAGCAACTCAATCACAAAGGCTATCCTAGCCTTGTCTGTGGCATAAGAGTAGGGCTGTAGATCGAACACTAATCCACACTGCATAAGGAAGGAAAACGGCATCTTCCCAGCTCCCCCTCATATTTATCCGGCGCCGGAACCTTGGGCTCACGGAAGGACACAGCCCAGAAGCGGCAGGCGAGATGGGTGAAACCGTAGTGGATCCTCCACCGGACTCTTGCGTTGGTTCTGGACCTCCGTCAGACCGGTAGAAAGGTTCCGAACCGACAACGCGATCTCCTGTAGTACCGTGGCTATGATGGCCCAACATCTTCTCCTGATGGGTAATGGCATGGCGAACAGAGTCCAGGTCCGCTGGGTTCATTACTGGCCGGATCGCTTCTGCCACGAGTTACAAAGCCAGAAACCCAGAAGCAGACCAGGACAAGGTAAGTTGAAACGAAGGTGAGTGTTTATTTACAAATTCAAGAGTGATGCTGAATAATCCAGGGAACAGAGCGGGCGGCGTTGATTAGTTGTTGGGGGTGCAGTGGTTGATCCCATCATGGCTCGGCAGCCGCCACCACCAGGCAGAGGTTGGATGAAGGTTCCGGACGAGTGACTGCAGATGGAACAAACGGAGGTAAGTAAACAACAAACCAACAAGGTGCAAAAACAACAAAACTACCGCTAGGAAGCTCTAAGACTGATACTCTGGTAAACCTACTGTTCATGGCTAACGATCCGGCAGGAATGGATGTTAGGCCAGAGCCTAAGAAGGGTGATGATCAGGACCAGGTGTGCAGATTGCAGATGGGATGCAGGTGCGGAAATCAAGAGAGCTCCCCGGAGCGTTCCAGAACCCTCGGGAAACTGGAGATCCCGAGCAGAAAAACTAGTCCACAGACAGGCCCCGACTCAGACTGCCGGGATCGTTACACTGGTAGGAGCTTGTAGTCCGTCAGGCTTGATGAGGTGTCATTAGCGAGTGAGTTAGAATGATTGATTTCTTCAAATGGAAGTGTGGTGGTGAGAAAAGGCAACGTTTCGCCCTCAGGCAGATGTCTGTATTAATAAAACATTAGTAGGAATAAATCACCCACTCTGTCTGTGCCCTCAATGGTATGTCATGATTGTTATTTTACCTCACGTAGGTATACAGTGAGGGAAAAAAGTATTTGATCCCCTGCTGATTTTGTACGTTTGCCCACTGACAAAGAAATTATCAGTCTATAATTTTAATGGTAGGTTTATTTGAACAGTGAGAGACAGAATAATAACAAAAAAATCCAGAAAAACGACATGTAAAAAATGTTATAAATTGATTTGCATTTTAATGAGGGGGAAATAAGTATTTGACCCCCTCTCCCAGGTGTGCCTTATACAGTGTAACGAGCTGAGATTAGGGAGCTCCTAATCTCAGTTTGTTACCTGTATAAAAGACACCTGTCCAGAAGAAATCAATCAATCAGATTCCAAATTCTCCACCATGGCCAAGACCAAAGAGCTCTCCAAGGATGCTCAGGGACAAGATTGTAGACCTACACAAAGCTGGAATGGGCTACAAGACCATCGTCAAGCAGCTTGGTGAGAAGGTGACAACAGTTGGTGCGATTATTCACAAATGGAAGAAACACAAAATAACTGTCAATCTCCCTCGGCCTGGGGCTCCATGCAAGATCTCACCTCGTGGAGTTGCAATGGTCATGAGAACGGGTGAGGAATCAGCCCAGAACTACACGGGGAGGATCTTGTCAATGATCTAACGGCAGCTGGGACCATAGTCACCAAGAAAACAATTGGTAACACACTACGCCGTGAAGGACTGAAATCCTGCAGCACCCGCAAAGTCCCCCTGCTCAAGAAAGCACATATACAGGCCCGTCTGATGTTTGCCAATGAACATCTGAATGATTCAGAGGAGAACTGGGTGAAAGTGTTGTGGTCAGATGATACCAAAATCGAGATCTTTGGCATCAACTCAACTCGCCATGTTTGGAGGAGGAGGAATGCTGCCTATGACCCCAAGAACACCATCCCCACCGTCAAACATGGAGGTGGGAACATTATGCTTTGGGGGTGTTTTTCTGCTAAGGGGACAGGACAACTTCACCGCATCAAAGGGACGATGGACGGGGCCATGTACCGTCAAATCTTGGGTGAGAACCTCCTTCCCTCAGCCAGGGCATTGAAAATGGGTCGTGGATGGTATTCCAGCATGACAATGACCCAAAACACACGGCCAAGGCAACAAAGGAGTGGCTCAAGAAGAAGCACATTAAGGTCCTGGAGTGGCCTAGCCAGTCTCAGACCTTAATCCCATAGAAAATCTGTGGAGGGAGCTGAAGGTTCGGAGTTGCCAAACGTCAGCCTTGAAACCTTAATGAAGATCTGCAAAAGAGGAGTGGGACAAAATCCCTCCTGAGATGTGTGCAAACCTGGTGGCCAACTACAAGAAACGTCTGACCTCTGTGATTGCCAACAAGGGTTTTGCCACCAAGTACTAAGTCATGTTTTGCAGAGGGGTCAGTACTTATTTCCCTCATTAAAAAGCAAATCAATTTATAACATTTTGACATGCATTTTTCTGGATTTTGTTGTTGTTATTCTGTCTCTCACTGTTCAAATAAACCTACCATCAAAAATTATAGAGATCATTTCTTTGTCAGTGGGAAAAACGTACAAAATCAGCAGGGGATCAAATACTTTTTCCCTCACTGTACTTGTTTGGATGCAATACTAGCACTTCTAAAAGTTTTCGGAGAACGAATGAAAAACTCCTTGAACTTTACCCACATGTCACATTTGAACAAACATCTGTTCCGTCCCCTTGATTGCTAGGCTACAACACTTCTTCTGTGTACAATTATTTTCCCTCCTAGCTATTTCAAATACAGCCATTTGAAATATCAATAATTTGTCAGTTGCACACAGGCTTCTAAAAACATTTGAATTCATTTGGGTGTGAATTAAATAATTATGGTGGTGGGTGACACAAATGTTTCAGCCGCTATCTGGCGGTGGTATTGCGGGAGCTTGTCGTTTTGTTTACTGGGAAGCAATTTGGAGGTAATTAGCTGTGCGAAATAATTCCAATTTAATCTATATTCATTGTCCCGACTTGCTGTCTCTTTGTATTGTGCCTTTGCATGATAAACAGGGTAGTAACGATGAGGAATTCAATTCTGTCTGCACAGAACCATTCTGAATCTAAAGTAGATTCACACACAGAGATGAAACAATGCCACTGTGGAAATTGTCTGTCCTTGTCAAAACTCCTAATTCAGGCAGGTCAGTGTGTAGCCTACTTAGTTATGTTTCCCATACATTACACAGGACCAGTGTGTGTTCTGTATGATAATGTTTTTGAAGTAATGTTCAAGGTACTGTAATAGAGATATATGTGATTCTTGTTTTAATAAGGACTATGACCAAAAGCTACAATAGAATTGGACAGTGTACTCTAAAACTCGATAAGAAAACATATCCTGATTATTTAGGAAGGTAATGCGAATGGCCACATGACATTTGAGGTGTTTAGACAAAGAGGAAATGACAGAAAAAAACTCTCTCCTCATCACTCCATTCATTTGGATTATTTTATACTGTATAATTTCATCCTATTTGCATTTTTCAGGCCTCTCAAATCCCTCGGTGACAGAAAAGACTCCCACTCGTCTCTCTGAAAGGATGATCGTCATCAGACGTTTATCAATGTAATGACGGGGATGAGAGTCGATACGAGGCAGGGAGGACAGAAGCCATAATAGAAAGAGATTGGAGTGGTGGTGATGGTGGCAGAGCTCGCAGCTCACCGTAATGTGAAAAGGGACATTGTTGGAGAGGTGCCACCATACATTAAATAAAGTGCAATCCTGTACTCACTCACTGAGTGGGTTATCAGGCACTCTTCATGAGGGACCGTGGCAAACCCCGTGTTGGGAAAACAATGGGCCTCATTCAAATCCAACACAATCGGAGAAGCCTTAAAACAAACGCTCGCACACAAACACATAAACACACACACACACACACAAACACACAAACACACACACACTCACACGCAATCTGAAAAGCCATGAAATGGCATGTAGCTTTGAGTTTTACCATGCTATTGAAAATATGTTTTCCTGAGGACCTCTGTCTTTTTAGTGACGTTGGTGGATTTTTATTGAAGCAGGTAAGTAGAGAGGGATGGTGGAAGAGAAGGGATGGTGTGGGTGTAAGGAAGTCTGGGAATTGACAGGATAGACAGTACCATGTGGTGCCCATCACTGTCAGTCACTTGGCTAGTTGAGGCTATTCGCCCCTTGCCGACAATGTAGCAATTCCATTGAGTTAAAACTAATAACAGATGATATCCATATACCAGTACCATGATTCGGCCATTACGTTTCCTCATCTGCTGTGCTTTGATCTGTAAAATATTATCCACTTCGCTGTGAACACATAGCAATTCCCTCTGTCTATACAGAGCCATCAGAGTATTGGTGTGTCATGCACATTCACATTCATGCTGTAAACATTGACTTCTCACTCTCCAAATGGACAAATATAGGGGCCTAGTATAGCTCTACTGGGGATGGTGAGAACAGCTTGTTAGACATACACTCACACACACACAGACCAGTCTATCAGGCCAGTGTCCCCACAGCGATGCTCTATTCCCTCTAGACTCCTTATCTGAAATGACATTATGTAGTAGATATGGCACGGCCACACAGAGAAGTGTCCTCACCATGAGATAAAAGAGCTGTGTAGATTCACCTCAAACCACAAAGGAGTTCCTTACTGGGCGTAAATAAGGTTGTTAAAAAAGTCTGTCTCATGAGCCTTATAAGATATTTATTTGGCATATAGGCAGACATTTTACACCATACTCTAATACATTATTTAGTTGTAGTGTTAGGAAGACATTTTACACTGTTTACTATAAGTGTCAAGACAACATAAGAGGCTATTTTGTTCATACAGCAATTTCTTTAAAGGGCAAGTGGGATTAGGGTTGAGTCATTATCCAGTAGTGAGTCAACAGTTTACTGTGGAGGTTTTCCTTGGTGAACTAATATCACATCACATCACGTCTTAACACAAGAGTCAGAGCAAGAACCTTTAATTAATCTTGACATGTTGTATCAACATGGCTGTGCTTCTTTGACACTCTTGCTTTTTCTCTCTCTCACACACACAAGCAGGCACACAGGCACACACACACACACACACAAATGCAGGTCAGTCAAACACACACATGTGAAACGATGACACACACACACTCTCTAGCTCCCACATACAGACTCACACACACACCACGCACAGATGAACGCACTCACGCACGCATGCACAGACACACACACACACACACACACACACGCACACACACACACACACACATACTCATACAACAGCACTGCATGCACGCACAAACACACAAACACACATTCAAATAAAGAAACCTATTCAACCCTTGAATATGTTTATGAAGAAAAAACACCTGAATTTCACCTCTCCTGTGTGCCCGCCTTGACTGCTAAGCAATTACGGAATTACATTCAATTTGACCGACTGCTGGACTGTGAGTATCGTTAGCCTGGACAGCTGTCAAGCCCACAGTGCAATGTGATGGATGGATAAAAAAGCTATGGGTGACATATGGAAATACCCAAGCATGAAATAATGGAAGAAATTCTCTGTCTGTGCCTTTGTTTCAGAAACTCACTAAAGGCATGCCTATATATTTTTATCTCAGCTTCTATTAGGGACGGAAAACAGAATCAACAATCATTCTGGATTTTATCGAAGGGAGAATCATTGATTCTCTCCCTCTTTCCCCTACCAGCTCCTTAGGGGTCATTTGTAAAGATTCACTGGCTAAGCAAACACATTGAGTGAGATGCAGCTGTCTGCTGTTCGTAGACATCTGTCCCTCGTTTGTAAACATAAACAGTACGGCGGGTCACCCACGGCGGTGAGCGTGGTGTCGGTGATGACAAGCGGTGGAGATTAGGATTGACAAAGTGGATCATTGTTTGTGACGGAGTGGCAGCCTGGCCTAATTCACCAGTTCTCACTATATTATTATTTCGCGACACCATGAGTCAGCAAGAAGTGCTCCGGGCCATCCATTCAGGAGAATTGATCTGGAGAGAGTATGTGTTTGGTGTAATATGTGTGTGTGGTTGGCTGAGAGAGAGAGAGATTGTGTGAGAGAATACTGCTAATGTCAATGTACACTTGCATGCATGTGAATGTGGAACTCGGTGTGTGTGAGTGTGATGAGCCTACAGTAGTCTTCACGTAGCAGGCTGAGGTTGAAAGGGTGACAGGGGGTTGGTGTGTGTTAACCATCTTCTAAAAGGCCAAGACTGCCAGAAGAACCCTTGACAAGCACCACTTGGTCACCTTATCTTTCACATTCAGATAAAGGTTCATGCTTCTGAGTTAATCATGAAACCTCAGAAAGAGATTTGAACGTTTAATTGACCAAAGATAACCTTTGGTGAAATGAGGACAAGCAGACCAGCTATATCATCCAAAGGACATAAGGAAACTGTCGATTGGTCTTGGTTTGGGTTTAGCTAGTCTCGGGTTAAATCAGAACTGAAGTCTTTTCGTAAATTGGTCAGATGCTCGATTAAGTTATGAGTCTATATGTGTTAAAAGAAGAGACAGAATGAGGATCGCACCCGAACGAAGAGCTCCACACTCTCTCTTTGAAAGTTACGGACAAGTCTATGGGACAAATGTCCCCTCCTTCCGAAATTCAAAATGTGCAGATTTGTCCAAATAACCAGTGACGAAACACCCCATGGACCGGAACTAATGCTGCTAATATCACACATTCCGTTGTATGCATGACAGATCTACGGTACCATTTATGCTTACAAAAGTATTCATCCCCCTTGGCGTTTTCCTATTTTGTTGCATTACAACCTGTAATTGAAATGGATTTTTATTTGGATTTCATGTAATGGACAAAATACTCCAAATTGGTGGGAAGTGAAATAAAAAAAATAACTTGTTTCAAAAAAAATTCGCACAAATAAATAACGGAAAAGTGATAGCTTACATACAGTATGTATTCACCCCCTTTGCTATGAAGCCCCTAAATAAGATCTGGTGCAACCAATTACCTTCAGAAGTCACATAATTAGTTAAATAAAGTCACCTGTGTGCAATCTAAGTGGCAAAAGATCTGTCACATGATCTCAGTATATATACACCTGTTCTGAAAGGCCCCAGAGTCTGCAACACCACTAAGCAAGGGGCACCACCAAGCAAGCGGCACCAAGAAGGACAAGGACCTCTCCAAACAGGTCAAGGAAGAAGTTGTGAGAAGTACAGATCAGGGTTGGGTTATAAAATAATATCCAAAACTTTGAACATCCCACGGAGCACCATTAAATCCATTATTAAAAAATGGAAAGCATATGGCACCACAACAAACCTGCCAAGAGAGGGCCGCCCACCATAACTCACTGACCAGACAAGGCAGGCATTAATCAGAGAGGCAACAAAGAGATTAAAGATAACCCTGAAGGAGCTGCAAAGCTCCACAGCGGAAATTGGAGTATCTGTCCATAGGACCACTTTAATCCGTACACTCCACAGAACTGGGCTTTATGGAAAGAAAAAAATAAGCAAATACGTTTGGTGTTCACCAAAAGTCATGTGTAAGGGAGACTCCCCAAACATATGGAAGAAGGTACTTGGTCAGATGAGACTAAAATTGAGCTTTTTGGCTATCCAGGAAAAGCTATGTTTGGCGCAAACCCAACACCTGTCATCACCCCGAGAACACCATGGGAATGTTTTTCATTGGCAGGGACTGGGAAATGGTCAGAATTGAAGGAATGATGGATGGTGCTAACTACAGGGGAAATTCTTGAGGGGAAACCTGTTTCAGTCTTCCAGAGATTTGAGACTGGGATGGAGGTTCACCTCTTCCAGCAGGACAATGACCTAAGCATACTGCTAAAAGCAGCACTGGAGTGGTACATTTAAATGTCTTGGAATGGCCTAGTCAAAGCCAGGACCTCAATCCAACTGAGAATCTGTGGTATGACTTAAAGATTGCTGTACACCAGCGGAACCCATCCAACTTGAAGGACCTGGAGCAGTTTGCCTTGAAGAATTGGCCTAAATCCCAGTGGCTAGATGTGCCAAGCTTATAGAGACATACCCCAAGAGACTTGCAGCTGTAATTGCTGCAAAAGGTGTCTCTACAAAGTATTGACTTTGGTTGGGGGTAGTTATGCACACTCAAGTGTTAAATTTTTTTGGTCTAACTGCTTGTTAGTTTCACAATAAAAAATATTTTGCATCTTCAAAGGTGGTAGGCATGTTTAAATCAAATGATACAAACCCCCCAAAATCAATTTTAATTCCAAGTTGTGAAGGCAACAAAATAGGAAAAATGCCAAGGGGGGTGAATACTTTCGCACTCCACTAGTCTGTCCACTCGCGATTAGGGTTCAGGCAATACTGTCAGGAATCATGGCTTACTTTAAATCGTTTGTTATGTCTTTACTACGATGGGTAACGTGCCTTTTTAATTCCTTTAATTTACAATGGAATCAGGATATTTGCCCACTTCAAAGTAAGGACTGGGGTAAAATTTTTTATAGATCCCCATAGCTTTTTGTGGTTATGAGGGTTTTTACAGGATTAGTCTAGAAATTTTCTTATGATGTGCCTTTGCTGCCTCTGCTCAAAGTTGTTTCTGGAGTAATATTGTGAAGTTCATGGACGCACTGTGTTTTGAAAACCAACTGGGGAGATGGTTGGGTCCGTGCCTTACATGCTGACCAGACCGAACTTGCAGCGCATGTTGATTTTTTCCACCCACACCAGACGTAATCAGGACACGCAGGTTGAAATATCGAAACAAACTCTGAACCAACTATATTAACTTCGGGACAGGTCGAAAACCATAAAAAATGTATGGGAATTTAGCTAGTTAGCTTGCTGTTGCTAGCTAATTTGTCCTGGGATATAAACATTGGGTTGTTATTTTACCTGAAATGCACAATGTCTTCTACTCCGACAATTAATCCACAGATAAAAGGGTAAACCGAGTGAGTTTTCAGTTCTCTCCTCCTTCAGGCTTCTTCTTTCTTCTTTGGACTTTATATGGCGGTTGGCAACCAACTTTGAAGGTGCATTACCACCACCAACTGGACTGGAGTGTGGACCTCCGTTCATCTTTCGATCATCCATGTGGGTAAATGCTCCTTAAAACCAATGAGGAGATGGGAGAGGCGGGTCTTGCAGCGTGCGTCGAGTGTCGGCAAATAGAACCAAGTTCTATTTTAGTGCCTCACATAAGACGCTCATGTGTGACGCGCAAGCTGTGTGGGTGCAATGATTGAATAACATGTACAGTTGAAGTCTGGAAGTTTACATACACTTAGGTTGGAGTCATTAAAACTTGTTTTTCAACCACTCCACAACTGTCTTGTTAACAAACTATAGTTTTGGCAAGTCGGTTAGTGCATGACACAAGTAATTTTTTCCAACAATTGTTTACAGACAGATTATTTCACTTATAATTTACTGTATCACAATTCCAGTGGGTCAAGAATTTTACATACACTAAGTTGACTGTGCCTTTAAAACAGCTTGGAAAATTCCAGAAAATGATGTAATGGCTTTAGAAGCTTCTGATAGGCTAATTGACATA
>NW_025539219.1:0-14135 GCF_020615455.1 Coregonus clupeaformis
GACTGTTTGAGGTTGTGGACAGGTGTCTTTTATACTGATAACAAGTTCAAACAGGTGCCATTAATACAGGTAACGAGTGGAGGACAGAGGAGCCTCTTAAAGAAGAAGTTACAGGTCTGTGAGAGCCAGAAATATTGCTTGTTTGTAGGTGACCAAATACTTATTTTCCACCATAATTTGCAAATAAATTCATAAAAAATCCTACAATGTGATTTTCTGGATTTTTTTTCCCCTCAATTTGTCTGTCATAGTTGACGTGTACCTATGATGAAAATTACAGGTCTCTCTCATCTTTTTAAGTGGGAAAACTTGCACAATTGGTGGATAACTAAATACTTTTTTCCCCCACTGTATGCTGCACAACACAGGGGAATAAAACTATTCTAAAGTGTTACGAGCCATATCATCCTCCACTCACTATCACAAGGGTTAGTAACCATCAGGGTTGGGGTCAATTCCATATCAATTCAGATTTTTACATTTGACTAATTCAGCAGACACTCTTATCCATAGTGACTTACAATAGTACATTCATCTTAAGATAACTAGATGAGACAACAACGCATCACAATCGTATCAATTACATTTTCTCTCAAGAAAGTATTCATCAGCAAAGTCAGTGCTCGTGGGAAAACAAAAGTGTGGGGGGTGGGATTTAAGATATTCTACAAAGAGGAAGGGTTTCAGACGTGTTTAAAAGATGGGCAGGGACTCCGCTGTCCTGACTTTAGGGGGAAACTTGTTCCACCATTGGGGTGCCAGGACAGAGAAGAGCGTTGACTGGGATGTGTGGGAGCTACCCTCCCGTAGGGTTGGGAGGGCCAAGAGACCAGAGGTGGCAGAACGTGCCGCTTGCGATGGGATGTAGGAAAGGTCTTACTCAACGGATGTTGTAGAGCATGAACCTGGAGGAGCGAGTCACTGCTTTGATGTTTGCAGAGCCCAATTTGTCCAAGGTAGGGGAGGGAATGGCCGGCAAGGATGTAGCTCAGTTGGTAGAGCATGGCGTTTGCAACGGCAGGGTTGTGGGTTCGATTCCCATGGGTGGCCAGTATGAAAAAAAAATATATATACAGTGGGGAGAACAAGTATTTGATACACTGCCAATTTTGCATATTTTCCTACTTACAAAGCATGTAGAGGTCTGTAATTTTTTTATCATAGGTACACTTCAAATGTGAGAGACGGAATCTAAAACAAAAATCCAGAAAATCACATTGTATGATTTTTAAGTAATTAATTTGCATTTTATTGCATGACATAAGTATTTGATCACCTACCAACCAGTAAGAATTCCAGCTCTCACAGACCTGTTAGTTTTTCTTTAAGAAGCCCTCCTGTTCTCAACTCATTACCTGTATTAACTGCACCTGTTTGAACTCGTTACCTGTTTAAAAGACACCTGTCCACACACTCAATCAAACAGACTCCAACCTCTCCACAATGGCCAAGACCAGAGAGCTGTGTAAGGACATCAGGGGTAAAATTGTAGACCTGCACAAGGCTGGGATGGGCTACAGGACAATAGGCAAGCAGATTGGTGAGAAGGCAACAACTGTTGGCGCAATTATTAGAAAATGGAAGAAGTTCAAGATGACGGTCAATCACCCTCGGTCTGGGGCTCCATGCCAGATCTCACCTCGTGGGGCATCAATGATCATGAGGAAGGTGAGGGATCAGCCCAGAACTACACAGCAGGACCTGGTCAATGACCTGAGCTGGGAACACAGTCTCAAAGAAAACCATTAGTAACACACTACGCCGTCATGGATTAAAATCCTGAAGCGCACGCAAGGTCCCCCTGCTCAAGCCAGCGCATGTCTAGGCCCGTCTGAAGTTTGCCAATGACCATCTGTATGATCCAGAGGAGGAATGGGAGAAGGTCATGTGGTCTGATTAGACAAAAATATAGCTTTTTGTTCTAAACTCCACTCGCCGTGTTTGGAGGAAGAAGAAGGAGTACAACCCCAAGAACACCATCCCAACCGTGAAGCATGGAGGTGGAAACATCATTCTTTGGGGATGCTTTTCTGCAAAGGGGACAGGACGACTGCACCGTATTGAGGGGAGGATGGATGGGGCCATGTATCGCAAGATCTTGTCCAACAACCTCCTTCCCTCAGTACGAGCATTGAAGATGGGTCGTGGCTGGGTCTTCAAGCATGACAACGACCCGAAACACACAGCCAGGACAACTAAGGAGTGGCTCCGTAAGAAGCATCTCAAGGTCCTGGAATGGCCTAGCCAATCTCCAGACCTGAACCCAATAGAAAATCTTTGGAGGGAGCTGAAAGTCCGTATTGCCCAGCGACAGCCTCGAAACCTGAAGGATCTGGAGAAGGTCTGTATGGAGGAGTGGGCCAAAATCCCTGCTGCAGTGTGTGCAAACCTGGTCAAGACCTACAGGAAACGTATGATCTCTGTAATTGCAAAAAAAGGTTTCTGTACCAAATATTAAGTTCTGCTTTTTTGATGTATCAAATACTTATGTGATGCAATAAAATGCAAATTAATTACAAAAAAATCATACAATTGTCAGTGGGTGCTGTAGGTGGGTGTGGTGCAGGAATCAGGCGCAGGATGCAGAAACTTAGTCCAAAAGACTTTAGTGAACAATCACTTAGAACACAAGCCAAAAAGCCCGGAGGCGAGTAAATACGCACACAGGCGTAAAACAAAATGCGCACTAACATGTGCGAGAACCCTCTCCAAACAGAGGAGGAAACAACGAAGCACAGACAACCAACAGTAGCGCAATCACACACAACACCTGACAAACACAACGAGAACTTATAGGACAATAATGAACGCTAAACGATAACAGGTGTACAACATCAAGACAAAACCAAACGAACATCGAAACATACAACGGTGGCAGCTAGTACTCCGGAGACGACGACCGCCGAAGCCTGCCCGAGCATGGAAGAGAGGCAGCCTTGGCCGAAACCGTGACAGTACCCCCCCCCCGGCCTCGGGGACGACCAGGAGGAAGCAGAGCAGGGCGTGTCGGGTGACTACGGTGGAATTCTGTCAGGAGAGACGGGTCCAAAATGTCTCTCCTCGGCACCCAGCACCGTTCCTCCGGGCCGTACCCCTCCCACTCCACGAGATATTGGAGACCCCCCAACCGACGTCTCGAATCCACGATGGACCGCACGGTGTACGCCGGTGCCCCCTCGATGTCCAATGGGGGCGGAGGAGTCTCTCTGATCTCATCTTCCTGGAGTGGACCAGCTACCACCGGCCTGAGAAGAGACACATGGAACGAGGGGTTAATACGATAGTCACTAGGCAGTTGTAATCTGTAACACACCTCGTTCAATCTTCTCAGGACTTTAAACGGCCCCACAAACCGCCGACCCAGTTTCCGGCAGGGCAGGCGGAGGGGCAGGTTTCTGGTAGAGAGCCAGACTCGATCACCAGGTGCGTACACCGGCCCCTCACTGCGGTGGAGATCGGCGCTCGCCTTCTGACGACGGATGGCCCGCTGCAGATGGACGTGTGCAGCGTTCCACGTCTCCTCTGAGCGCCGCACCCACTCATCCACCGCAGGAGCCTCGATCTGGCTCTGCTGCCATGGTGCCAGAACCGGCTGGTGACCTAACACACATTGGAAAGGGGTCAGGTTAGTTGAGGAGTGGCGTAGGGAATTCTGGGCCATTTCTGCTCAGGGAACATACCGTGCCCACTCCTCCGGCCGGCCCTGGCAGTATGATCTAAGAAACCTACCCACATCCTGCTTCACGCGTTCCACCTGCCCATTACTCTCTGGATGGTAACCCGAGGTAAGGCTCACCGAGACCCCCAAACGCTCCATAAATGCTCTCCAGACTCTGGAGGTGAACTGGGGACCTCGATCAGACACAATATCCTCGGGTACCCCGTGGTTCCGGAAAACGTGGGTGAATAGAGCTTCGGCGGTCTGTAGGAAGGCCCGGCATAGGAAGCAAACGACAGGCCTTAGAGAACCGGTCCACAACGACCAGTATAGTAGTATTCCCCTGCGAGGGGGGAAGGTCAGTGATGAAGTCCACCGAGAGGTGAGACCATGGTTGTTGTGGAACAGGCAGGGGTTGTAACTTACCCCTAGGCAGATGTCTAGGCGCCTTACACTGGGCGCACACCGAGCAGGAGGAGACATAAACCCTCACATCCCTGGCTAACGTGGGCCACCAGTACTTAGCACTAAGGCAGTGCACTGTCCAGCCAATACCAGGATGTCCAGAGGAGGGTGACGTGTGAGCCCAATATATCAATCGATCCCGAACCTCGAGCGGGACGTACGTCCGACCCTCCGGGCATTGAGGAGGACTAGAGTCAGTGCGCAACGCCCGCTCGATTTCAGCATCGACCTCCCACACCACCGGTGCCACCAGACAAGACTCCTGCAGTATGGGAGTGGGCTCCACGGACCTCTCCTCCGTGTCATACCGCCGAGACAGTGCGTCTGCCTTACCGTTCTGTGACCCAGGGATGTATGTGATCTTAAATACGAACCGGGCCAAAAACATGTTCCACCGCGCCTGGCGAGGGTTCAGTCTCCTAGCTGCCCGGATGTACTCCAGGTTACGGTGGTCAGTCAAAATTAGAAAAGGGTGTTGAGCCCCCTCAAGCCAATGCCTCTACACCTTTAGGGCCTGCACCACGGCTAACAGCTCCCTGTCCCCTACGTCATAATTTCGCTCCGCCGGACTGAGCTTTTTGGAATAAAAAGCACAGGGGCGGAGTTTAGGTGGCGTGCCGGACCGTTGCGAAAGCACGGCCCCCATACCGGCCTCTGATGCGTCCACCTCTACCTGAAATGGTAAAGCGGGATCCGGATGCGCCAGCACTGGAGCCGAAGTAAACAGGTCCTTCAGTCTCCCAAAAGCCCTGTCCGCCTCGGCTGACCACTGCAAACGCACCGGACCCCCCTTCAAAAGAGACGTTATGGGAGCTGCCACCTGTCCAAAACCCCGGATAAACCTCCAGTAGTAATTTGCAAACCCCAAAAGCTGCTGCACCTCTTTAACAGTGGTTGGAGTCTGCCAACTACGTACGGCTGACACCCGGTCAACTTCCATCTTCACCCCTGACGCAGACAACTGATAACCCAAAAAGGAGATTGACTCCTGGAAGAACAGACATTTCTCTGCCTTGACATACAGGTCATGCTCCAACAGCCTCCTCAACACTCGGCGTACCAGGGCCACATGCTCGACTCGGGTAAACGAGTACACAAGAATGTCATCTATGTACACGACCACCCCCTGCCCCTGCATGTCCCTGAAGATCTCATCCACGAATGATTGGAAAACTGAAGGAGCATTCATCAACCCGTATGGCATGACAAGATACTCGTAATGACCCGAGGTGGTACTAAACGCTGTCTTCCATTCATCGCCCTCTCTAATGCGTACGAAGTTGTAAGCGCTCCTGAGATCTAATTTTGTGAGAAACGCGCCCCGTGCAATGACTCCGTCATGGTCGCAATCAGAGGAAGTGGATAACTGTACTTCACCGTGATCTGATTGAGACTACGGTAATCAATGCACGGGCGTAACACTCCATCCTTCTTCTTCACAAAAAAGAAACTCGAGGACGCAGGGGAAGTGGACGGCCGTATGTATCCTTGTCTCAGAGATTCGTCTATGTAAGTCTCCATAGCTCTCTTCTCCTCTTGAGACAGAGGATACACATGGCTCCGTGGGAGCGCAGCTCCTGCCTGGAGGTCTATCACACAATCTCCCTGCCTATGAGGAGGTAACTGCGTCGCCCTCGACTTACTGAACACAATAGCCAAATCCTCATACTCAGGGGGAATGTGCAATGCGGGCACCTGGTTTGGACACTCCACCGAGGTAGCCCCCACGGAAACACCTAAACATCGCCCCACACACTGGGCAGACCACTCCATCAGAGCCCTCTCCTGCCACGAAATAGATGGATTATGGATACTCAACCAGGGCATTCCCAGCACCACCGGATACGCAGGAGAGTCGATCAGATATAGTTGGATAATCTCCTCATGACCCCCCTGCGTACACATCCTAAGTGGTGCTGTGACTTCCCTGATCAAGCCCGATCCCAACGGACGGCTATCTAGGGCATGAACGGGGAATGGAACGTCAACAGGAAGAAGGGGAATCCCTAATTCTAAACAAAATGTTCTATCAACAAAATTCCCAGCTGCGCCTGAATCTACTAGCGCCTTATGCTGGGAATGAGGTGCAACCTGTGGAAATAGCACAGGTATACAGAAGTGCGCAACAGAGAGCTCTGGGTAAGTGGGGCGCCTACTCACCTGGAAGGACTCCCCAGTGCGGAGCCTGCCGTCTTCTCCCCCAGGAGACCCTCCCCAGCACCTAGCCGCGATGTGTCCTCCACGGCCACAGTTGGTGCAGGGGATGGCCCCCCTCGTGCTCCGACCCCTCCTCTCTCTAGCGCCAGCACCCCCGAGCTCCATAGGGCTCGGCTCGGAGGTGCTGGAGGATGGAATGGACGGACCCCCCTCAGAACGTCCGCGGGTAGCCAGCAGGGTGTCCAGCCTGATGGACATGTCCACTAACTGATCGAAAGTGAGGCTGGTATCCCTGCAGGCCAGCTCCCGACGGACGTCCTCTCGTAGACTACAGCGGTAGTGATCGATGAGGGCCCGCTCATTCCACCCTGCATCCGCCGCTAGAGTTCGGAATTCTAAAGCGAACTCCTGGGCGCTCCTCCTCCCCTGCTGGAGGTAGAATAGACGCTCTCCCGCCGCGTTCCCCTCAGGTGGATGGTCAAACACAGCCCTGAAGCGGCGGGAGAACTCTGAGCAGGTGATAGTGGAGGCGTCTATTCTCCTCCACTTGGCGTTGGCCCATTCCAACGCCTTGTCGGTGAGACAGGAGATGAGGGCAGACACGCTCTCGTGTCCCGAGGGCGCCGGGTGTACGGTGGCCAGGTATAGCTCCACCTGTAGAAGGAAGCCCTGACACCCGGCAGCAGTCCCATCATATACCCTCGGGAGCGAGAGCCGAATTCCCCTGGGTTCCGGAGCTTGTATGGGCTGACTGGCCGATGGTGATGGCACGGAAGGTGGAGGGGTGGGTGTCCCTCTGGGCTCCCAGCGTTGAAGCGTGTTGATCACGTCCTGAAGGGCGGTCCCGATACGTAGGATCTGGTCGTTCTGCTCGCGGACCCGCTCCTCCAAAGACTCAGGTGCTGCTGCGGCTCCTGCTGATTCCATCTTTGGTGTGTGATTCTGTCAGTGGGTGCTGTAGGTGGGTGTGGTGCAGGAATCAGGCGCAGGATGCAGAAACTTAGTCCAAAAGACTTTAGTGAACAATCACTTAGAACACGAGCCAAAAAGCCCGGAGGTGAGTAAATACGCACAAAGGCGTAAAACAAAATGCGCACTAACATGTAATAATAAATAATAATAATATGCCATTTAGCAGACGCTTTTATCCAAAGCGACTTACAGTCATGCGTGCATAAAACATTTTTTGTGTATGGGTGGTCCCGGGGATCGAACCCACTACCCTGGCGTTACAAGCGCCGTGCTCTACCAGCTGAGCTACAGAGGACCACACATGTGCGAGAACCCTCTCCAAACAGAGGAGGAAACAACGAATCACAGACAACCAACAGTAGCGCAATCACACACAACACCTGATAAACACAACGAGAACTTATAGGACAATAATGAACGCTAAACGATAACAGGTGTACAACATCAAGACAAAACCAAACGAACATCGAAACATACAACGGTGGCAGCTAGTACTCCGGAGACGACGACCGCCGAAGCCTGCCCGAGCAAGGAAGAGAGGCAGCCTCGGCCGAAACCGTGACAACAATGTGATTTTCAGGATTTTTGTTTTGGATTCCATCTCTCACAGTTGAAGTGTACCTATGATAAAACTTACAGACGTCTACATGCTTTGTAAGTAGGAAAACCTGCAAAATCGGCAGTGTATCAAATACTTGTTCTCCCCACTGTATATGTATATAAAAAACAAAAAAATAATAATGTATGCACTCACTAACTGTAAGTCGCTCTGGATAAAAGTGTCTGCTAAATTACTAAAATGTAAAAATTTAAAACTGAGCCCTGGGGGACACCAGTAGTGAGAGCACGTGATGCAGACACAGATCCTCTCCACACCACCTGGTAGGAGTGACCTGCCAGGTAGAATACAATCTAGGAGAGTGCAGAGCCTGAGATGACGAACCCTGAGAGGGTGGAATGGAGGATCTGATGGTTCATGGTGTCGAAGGCATACATCTAGGAGGATGAGAACAGAGGAGTGAGTCAGCTTTGGCAGAGTGGAGAGCCTCTGTGACACTGAGGAGAGCACCCTCAGTTGAATGAGCCACCTTGAAACCTGACTGGTTAGGGTCAAGAAGATCGTTCTGAGAGAGATTACAGGAGAGTTGGTCAGAGACAGCACACTCAAGTGTTTTAGAAAAGAAAGAAGGGATACAGGTCTGTCGTTTTTGAGGTCAGAGGAGTAGTGTTGGTTTCTTGAGGAAAGTGTCTTTAGCAGCGGATACAGAAGAAGAGAAGGCAGAGAGCAGGGAGTGGAAGGATGATAGGTCCTCCGGAAGTTTAGTTTTCCTCCATTTCCGCTCATTTGCCCGCAGCCTTGTTCTGTTAGCACGCAGTGAGTCACTCAATCACGGAGCGGGAGGGGAAGGTCGGGCCAGCCGGGAGGAAAGGGGACAGTGAAAGCCAAAGGGTGCAGAAAGGGAGTAGAGTAGGGTCCAGGAGGCAAAGTCAGAGTCATGAAAGAGGATAGGATAAAATAGGCGAGAGAAGCGGGAGAGAGAGAGCGAAGATTGCGGCGGTGCATGACCATCTGGGTTAGGGCTGAGTGGGAGGAGCATGACCATCTGGGTTAGGGCTGAGTGGGAGGAGCATGACCATCTGGGTTAGGGCTGAGTGGGAAGAGCATGACCATCTGGGTTAGGGCTGAGTGGGAGGAGCATTACCATCTGGGTTAGGGCTGAGTGGGTAGGTTGGAGGAGAGATGGAGGCAAAAGGAAACAAAGTAGGGGTCAGAGACTTGGAGGGGGGTTGCAGTGAGATTAGTAGGAGAACAGCCTCTAATGAAGATGGGGTCAAGCAGTGGGAGGGGACTGGGAAAGGGTGAGGTCAAAAGAGGAAAGGTGTTTCCAGTAAACCAATTTTCCTGATTGAAAAACATTGAAGAGAATTGGAATTAGAATGACAGTGGACTTCCTGAATTGACTGGAATTTAAATGGAATTGACACCAACCCCGGCAACTACACAGACTCATTTCACAGAACTTCAAAACGCTGGCAGTATATCTACTTACATTTACGTCATTTAGCAGACGCTCTTATCCAGAGCGACTTACAGGAGCAATTAGGGTTAAGTGCCTTGCTTAAGGGCACATCGACAGATTCTTCACCTAGTCGGCTCGGGGATTAGAACCAGCGACCTTTCGGTTACAACGCTCTTACCCACTAAGCTACCTGCCACCCCAAGTCCGATACTTCACTTCTTTAGTCTACTCTCTGATCACTCCAGATAGCCCAGTTAATAAAACAAATGCTGACAATACTGGTGTCATTCATGCAAGTCTCAGTAGCATGAAATAACATCTATCTTATCATCGAAACAGTTCTATAACAACTTTTCATGCACAACGATAAAACAAGCTTTGTTGTGTTGAGTTCTTCAGGGGTGTCAGAATGACAGAATGAACTTATGGAGGTCTTACTTTTGGAGATAACTCCTAGATGTAGATAGTACTATAGTGGCGGGCCCAACCCCAGACTTCTCTTTTATCAACCCAAAGGTTTTACTGTCTTCTCAGGAATTCAGCCTTCTCTGTGTTGCTCCCCACATCCCCCTATTCTAAATGATGCATTATCTCACCATCCCCCATTCTGAATGATGCATTATCTCACCATCTCCCATTTTGAATGATGCATTATCTCACCACCCCCCATTCTGAATGATGCATTATCTCACCATCCCCCATTATTAATGATGCATTATCTCACCATCCCCCATTCTGAATGATGCAATATCTCACCATCCCCTATTCTGAATGACGCATTATCTCACCATCTCCCATTTTGAATGATGCATTATCTCACCATCCCCCATTCTGAATGATGCATTATGTCACATCCCCCATTATTAATGATGCATTATCTCACCATCCCCCATTCTGAATGATGCATTATCTCACCATCCCCCATTATTAATGAGCATTATCTCACCATCCCCCATTCTGAATGATGCATTATCTCACCATCCCCCATTCTGAATGATGCATTATCTCACCATCCTCCATTCTGTCACACCTCTGAGCTTCTGTTGTGATAACATACTGTAGGTCTGATATCTGATTGGAAGTTAACTCAACTGTAATGTTATTGATCAACAACTCCTATTTTGAATCCAAACATGGTCAAATGTTTCTAAAAGGGTCTTAGCTTTAATGTGTCTTTCTCTTTTGTTCTTGACCTGCTGTGGTGAGATATATACTGAGTGTACAAAACATTAGGAACACCTTCCTAATATTGAGTTGCACCCCCTTCTGCCCTCAGTAAAGCCTAACTTTGTCAGGGCATGGACTCTACAAGGTGTTGAAACATGCTGGCCCATGTTGACTCCAATGCTTTCCATAGTTGTGTCAAGTTGGCTGGATGTACTTTTGGTGGTGGACTGTTCTTGATACCCACGGGAAACTGTTGAAACTGCGGGAAACTGTGTTGCAGTTCTTAATATAATAATATAATAATAATATAATATGCCATTTAGCAGACGCTTTTATCCAAAGCGACTTACAGTCATGCGTGCATACATTTTTTGTGTATGTGTGGTCCCGGGGATCGAACCCACTACCTTGGCGTTACAAGCGCCGCGCTCTACCAGCTGAGCTACAGAGGACCACACAGTTCTTGACACACTCAAGGACCACCAGTTCTTGACACACTCAAACCGGTGCGTCTGATACCTACTACCATACCCTGTTCAAAGGCACTTAAATATTTTTTTCACCCTCTGAATGAAACACATACACAAAAAATCCTTCTTTCACCCGTCTCCTCCCCTTCATCTACACTGAAGTGGATTTAACAAGAGACATCGATAAGGGATCATAGTTTTCACCTGGTCAGTCTATGGCAGGGAAAGAAGCACGTGTTCCTAATGTTTAATACACTCAGTGTACACCGTCTTTCTCTCTACCCCTCTCCCATGAGCTATGGGCCACGACACAAGCTATGTATTCTCTCTATCCCATGAGCTATGGACCACAACACAAGCTATGGATTCTCTATATCCCATGAGCTATGAGCCACGACACAAGCTATTGATTCTCTGTCTTTCTCTTCCTGTCTGATCATGTTTAGATACTTAATGTTTTGTTAATGTCAGTATTGACTTGTAACTTAGGCTTTAGGCATTGGGCGGAAGGTAACTGAAAGGTTGCTGGTTCGAATCCCCAAGCTGACTAGGTGAACAATCTTTCGATGTGCCCTTGAGCAAGGCACATAACCCAAGTTCCTCTAACAATTAAAAAAATGTAAGTAAATCGTTAATTTTACAATTAAATCTATTTACCTTTAGTATTCCACTATCAGACCAATTCTTGCTAGTCAACATCAACTCATTGCCTAACAGGGGCGGTGTGTTCATTAGGGCGATATGGGCGACGCACTGCCAAACGGGAAAAGGAAGGGATTTTTTTTCTAATCAATTATATCACGGCAACAGTAGTTTTCAGTGTTCTAATCTAGACGTCTGATCTGCCACTAAATGTCCAATCAGGCTAAAGTCGTGCTTCAAATGGCCCCGCCCGTTTTGGGGCGATTTCAGTCAGGTTGAAAATCGCCCCAGAAGTCTCTCAGACTCTCATGTAAAATATTTTTTTTTTCAAATATCAGAGCTTTCAATACAATTTCTATGGGTTCCGGGAGGGCTTGCACTTACGCGCTTTCGTCATACGTAACATAACCATGAACATAACTAAGAAAAGAGCGGATAGCAGCGTCAATCAATTCACGTACTACTGTCAAGATGGCTAGCGTTCAGTGCAACTCGATTGTCTCTTTGAAAGAAGTTCATTTTTGTCGGCGAACAAATCAAGATAAATTGGCAACGAAACAATTAGGACCTCCCAGACCAAATGTAATAATTCAACAGGTTTCTACTAAAGGGGGAAAGTCCTACACCTGAGGATTTTCCAAAAATTGGTGCGAACAAAAAACCTGGCCAGCAGGCTGCGATGTAGCTAATGCAGTCTTCTGCTACCCCTGCTTACTCTTTCACCCTGAAGGCGGCACGGCAGACAGCACCGCTTGGACAGCGACAGGTGTAACGGACATGCACCATCTTTCAGAAAAGATTAAGAAACATGAGCTGTCAAAGACCCACATGGATAGCTGTTTGAGATTGTCTGCTTTGGGGAGAGTGAACATTGCCACTCAACTGGATGAGGGATACAGGCTAGCTGTCCGCCGCCACAACGATGAGGTTAGCAAGAACCGCCACATCTTCAGCCGGCTAATCCAGTGTGAAGTTTTGCGGAGTGTTTGAGTTAGCTTTGCGAGGCAAAGATGAAACTGAGGGCTCCACCAACCCTGGTATTTTTCTTGGACTTGTCAACTTTGTGGCACAATTAGATGAGGTGTTTGATGACCATCTTAAAAATGCTAAAGTTTTCAAGGGCACATCAAAGACCATTCAAAACGAGCTACTGGAGTGTATGCTAGCGGTCATGAGGGAACATATTGTGGAGGAGGTGAAGTCGGCGAACTTCGTAGCTATCCAAGCTGACGAGACCACGGACGTTTCTACACAGACACAGCTGGTGCTTGTGCTGAGGTACATAGATAGCAAGAAGATTTTATTTTTTTCCTGGGGCTTTTTCACAAAATCATGCCCCACGTCGACATTCTGTACCAGAAGCTACAGAAGAAGGACATCGATGCTGTCTTCATCAAACGTGCCCTCGACAGCTTCACAAGCAGTGTGCAGGCCATAAGCTAAGATTAAACAATATCATTCGATCTTTCTCAAAGCAGAGCTTTATTTGAAAATGTATGCATGAAAGGAGACATCATCATATTTACAAATCTATACAATTGGCCAGAATATGGTTGTTCATTTTTACAAAGCCATACAGATAGCTGTGTTTACCTTTTCTATAAATTATTTTCAAATTCTGTTTTCAGGCAAAATGTCTATCAGTGTTCATTTTCACAAATCTATACAAGAGGGCAGAATATGGAAGTCTATAAAAATGTCTTATTACCAATAACTTGCATCAATGTTTTCAGTAGCCTCTATCAAAAGCTCCTGCTTGCTTGTTGTGAATTATGCTCAGGTGCACATATTTCCAATTCAACCATGAGGCCTTTTTGAAGCAAGTAATGTGTATATCAGTATTGACTTATATGCTGCCCCTGTCTTCATGTTGTTGCTGGACATATCTTTTTTTAAATGTGTGTAGGTCACCTAAATCATCAGAAAAATTGCCCCCCCTGAGAATTTTTTCAGGAGCCGCCACTGTTGCCTAATGCTTGCTTGCATATTTTAATCATCTTTATGGTGTCAGATAAACATTTTAGTAGACTTTGTTAATACATAAATTGAAGTATTTTCATGAGTAGCAGGTGAGGTGTACTGTACATATGATCACTAAAGAACCTGCTCTTACCGTGAGAAACAGATTTCCCAATCTTCTCCTCCTCTTCTTCATCTTTAATGTTGACATTCAGCTCCAGTGTTTGACTGCAGCCTTCCAGCTTCACTGATGCCATCTCTGGATCCTGCAGTGCAAACTGGGCTCCACTGTCACAATCAGGACCCAGTGACTGTAGGTTTGGACTCAGTGTGGAAGGAGAGAGGCAGACTGGGTTTGTCCTCACTGTTAATTACATTTACATTTACATCATTTAGCAGACGCTCTTATCCAGAAAGCGACTTACAAATTGGTGCATTCAACTTATGATAGCCAGTGGGACAAGCACTTTTTTTTATGGGGGGTGGGGAGGGGGTAGAAGGATTACTTTATACTATTCCAGGTATTCCTTAAAGAGGTGGGGTTTCAAGTGTCTCCGGAAGGTGGTCAGTGACTCCGCTGTCCTGGCGTCTGTAAACTCCGGACAGATTTGAACAATTGCTGCC
>NW_025539220.1:0-14132 GCF_020615455.1 Coregonus clupeaformis
CCAGTGGCGGCTGGCCGATAGAGGGGCGCTAGGGCGCCGCCCCCTTAAATAAAATTATTAAAAAAATAAAATAAAAAATAAATAAAAATAATAATAATAATAATAAAAACATCAGTATGTCAATATTTGTGTGTTTGAAATATGGAATGCACACAGTAATATGTGTAAGATATGATAGAAAATCATATTCGCAACCTTTCCTCTGCCTGTCAAACGCCTCGTCAGCTCTGGCGATACAGAAAGTGCCCCGAGGAGGCGGGTCTACGTAGCAGTTAAGCCAATTGCTAATTTAAGATATGAATGTGATGACATAAAATGTAGCCAATCAGCGATCTTAATCGAATCCAAGGAGGGCGATTATTTTATCGCCCCAAGCTCGCCCCTGATAAAATAAGGACCGGGCTCCAGTGGCGCCATTTTTACTAGACGACAATAGCGAGCGCAAACGTTACTCCTCCAAGACCCAACCCTAACTCGGTGAAATCTCTCCTCCAAGATCCGTTTGAGAGGAGAACTTTGTCAGAGAAAGTTCGGGTGAAAGAGCTGAGCCCAGATCAACCTGACCTCTCAATCAGACAGCAGGCTAGCGAGAAAGGGAAGCAGTATATGCGCGGCTTCTCCCGTAGCTGGTACACCAGGAAGGCTTGGCTAGCTGGGTGCACTGATGCTAATGCTTTATTTTGCTTTCCGTGCTTGCTTTTAAAACGACGGGGTCAGATTCAGCATGGACAGGTACCGGAGTGAGGGATATGAAGCACCTGTCAGAGAAGGTAAAGAAACATGAGAACACCAGGGCACACATGGACAACTCTGTAAAGCTAGCTGTATTAGGAAGGGTGAACATTGCTACGCAGCTGGATGACGGCCACAGGATTGCGGTGAGAAACACAATGAGGAGGTGGATAAAAACAGGCACATTCTATCCAAAATTATCGAGTGTGTGAAGTTCTGTGGGGCTTTTGAGTTGGCCTTGCGTGGGCACGAGGAGACTGACTCCTCCGGACAACCCCCGGCATTTTCCGGGGCTTAGTGGATTTTGTTGCCTCCCTCGACAGTGTGCTGGAGGAGCACCTGAAGACAGCTACCGTTTTTAAGGGCACGTCAAAGACGAATACAGAACGAGCTGTTGGACTGTATGCTGTCAGTGCTTAAGGATTACATCCTGGAGGAAGTAAAGAGTGCTGATTTTATCGCCATTCAAGCTGACGAGACGACTGACGTTTCCACCCACTGCCAGTTGGTGCTTGTGATACGCTACATCGATGCTAGTAACGTCCAAGAGCGTTTTTGAGTTCATTTTGATCGAGAACGCAACCGCTGACACCATCGCTACAGCGCTGCTGGAGAGGCTCAGCACCATACTCTCACATGGACAAAAGGCCAAACTTATTGCCCAGGCTTAGACGGAGCAAGTGTGATGAGGGAGCCACCGGCGGAGTGCAGCGTAAAATAGTGGATGTGTACGAAAATGCGCACTACGTCCACTGCTATGCACATCAGCTGAACCTCATCATGCAGCAGGCTACTTCACGCATCCCCAGGATCGGCACTTTATTTTCCGACCTTGCAGGATTTTCTGCTTTCTTCTCCAGGTCTCCCCAAGCGAACCACCGTGCTTGACGAAGTGGTTGCGCATAGACTCCCCCAGAGCCTCTACAACACGGTGGAACTTCCACAGTCGCGCTGTAAACACTGTGTACGAGTACAGGATGACCTCCTAACGTGTTTCCAGACCATCAGAGACTCTGGGAACTTTGATGCCCCGACTGTCGAGAGGCGGGGGGCTTTGTGAGGATGCTCGAAGACGAGGCTTTCTGTTTTTCCTGGCACTGTTTCACAAGATCATGCCAAATGTGGACATGCTTTTCAGCCAGCTGCAGAAGAGGAACATCGACCCTGTCTTCATTAAAGCACTTGTCCAGAGGTTCACAGACAGCATGCTAACAATCAGGTAAATAACTATATTTACTATTGGCTGATAAAGATGTTGTTAGAAAGATGAATAGTTCACTTACAACAGTTTAAAAGCCTAAATGTGTCTGGTCATCAAAGTGAGTGATTATCATAGAGCCGTCACAATTATATTTGTTTTAGTATTTTAAAAGGAAAGAGAAGACACAATCAGACGTTGATAATAATGCAGGAAAGTACTATACAGTTTGTAATAATTATTCAGGTGTCCACCAGGTCAATTTCTAGAAGAGGCCTAGTTGTTATTGAAGATTAACTTTATTGCTAAGTGCACAGCAGAACAAAATTATGTTGCATCCCTCTCACAAATGTAATAGAAAAAGGCTTTAAAACGTAATAACATCAGTTAATTATGTACATCACAGGTTAAAAGCAGTTACTAGACATAGTTTGTGTGTATATACACACTATCTGTCTATATATATATATATATATATATATATATATATATAAATAAAAGTCACTGGTTGTGTGTTGAGGGGGAATTACAGTGAGTTAAGAAGTCTGATTGCAAGTTATCAAATTAAACTTTATTTTTTGGACCCAGGGCCTCAATTCCCTCTTTGTGTGGGGACAGCGCATCTGACGAGCAGCAACAGCCCATCGCGACGGAGGATGCTGGGACCAGGAGAACAACAGAGGTTGGCTATAGAGGTAAGTTGTGATGTAATTGTCAGTGTTTCCCCCTAGAACTTTTTTTTCAGGCCTGGTAGTATGTAGCCAAAACCCTGAACAATCAGCACCTTGGTAATCATATACTTGAGTTGGACATAGGCATGTGTCAGTCAGGATCACTTGCATCAAAATAGCTTAATTGCAAATTAAAGCTGATGATGTATCTTTACAGGTATGTGATACCATCCTGAGTCATGCCAAAGAGAGGTTCTCCTTCACCCAGCACCTCATCAGCGCAACACTATTGCACGGAGAGTTGTTCCCACAACACAGTGTGAAGTTCCCCGATACAGCGCTTGAGAACAACCGTGGAGGCGTACCCCATGTTGAACAAGGCCAAGCTCAAACCGAACTGTCCCTCATCTATGAGAACAGTGAGTTCAAGGGCTTGTAGTGGTGCAGTGCCCCTGTACCAGTTCTTCATGGAGAACAACCTTCAGAGCACTTTCACAGAGACTGCCAGCCTCCTCAAGATCCTCATCACCACACCCATGACAACTGCTGAGTCAGAAAGGTGCTTCTCTACACTGAAAAGGATCAAGACCTTCCTGAGAAACAGCATGACACAGGATCGCCTGAACGCTCTGGCCATGCTCTCCATGGAGAAGAAACTTGTCAGGGACATTCCTGACTTTAATCAAAGGGTCATTGAGAGGTTTGCCACTCAGAAGGACAGACCGGGCAAAATTCCTGTACAAATAAGATGACAGACACACACACACAGAGCAGCTCTGCCGCATGTTTCTTTGTATATAGTTGACCTTAGCATAAAAAATCCAGTTATATATGGTACTCTAGAAAGTCTTAATAGTGTCTTTGCTAATATTACTGTATATATGTTGTTTTGTATCAATTAATTGTTGCAGTTCTGGAGCACATTAACAATTAGTCACATTTAGTATGATCATAAAATACTGTATGCTATTCTTCCAGTCAAAGGTTTGAGTTCATCCACTTGATATCCATTTCTATATTATACATCCTTTTATACAGTGTAAGATTTCCTATAAACTTTATAATAATTTCATGTTATTGTCCACTTTCCACTCTGTTCTGACAGCATGCCTGTTGCGTTGCCTGTTTACTACCAATGGTGAAAAGTTAACTTTAAATGCAAATGAAAGGCTTGGGTTTGTGTAATATGTTTTTGTGTAAGAATGCCTCAACTTTTTAATATTGGCATTAAATAATTACTGAATGTTTCACTGAGCACTGCTGTCCTGCAGTTTGTGTTAAAATATATCGCGATGGTTACAGGAAAAAAAAAGTATGGCACAGCCCCACCGAGAATATTTTTCACCAGCCGCCACTGGGTCAGTCGACTGGTCCTTCAGTCAGTAGTAGTGTAGTCTATGCAGGCTGATCTCACAGTAGCATGTACATTGATATGGTATAACTAAGACAGCGTGTGTAGCCTGATCTCACAGTACTATCGGGTGGTATTTGGATCCAACAGAGCGACGGATCTTTAGTTTGCTGGAAGTATTGGTTCTGGTTGTGTTATTGGTAGATCAATGTCTTTGGTTCAATAGTACAGCTGATTTAACACTGGCTGGAGGATATATAAAAGCCTGGATCACTATGTTCAGGCCAGGGAGGGCATCTGAAGTGGGGAGCAGAATAGGACACAACAAAATGATCATTTTTATCACATTTTTAAAATGTTCTGAAGAAAAAACAACACTTGCCCTCTGGAAAATAACCCTTTTGGTCGGTTGCCGTGGTGATGGTTAATTTGTATGCAAATGGTTACTCTGTTTAAGGAGCAGGCTCAAGGTCCTTGGTTTTCATTTGTACATTTCCATCTTTATTATATATTTTGAGGTGAACAAGAATGGGACAATTTGGACGCAATGAGGAAAATGCAGCTTGCACTGTAATTGCATCTTTTTTGTCGCATGGCTCTTTATCACATAGGCATATCTACCGCAGGCTCAGAGTAGTCTCTCTGGACAGAGTGCTGCTCTACGACTGGCAAAGCTGGTCTAATAAAACAGTTAACTCCGAGCACGTCCTAGAACCAAGCGGGTCAATGTTATTCTGCCACTAGGTGGCACTGTGGAAGCATCAACAGTGTGGTGTGGTATTTCATCTTGTAAACTGATCTCTCACACACACACACACACAAACACACACACACACACACACACACACGAGGAACACCACCAGTGGCAAGGCAGCCAACTCTCCTATTCGTTTGTTCTTCACATGCTCCACGCATTCAAGGCAATTCCTTTTGCCTTCCATTTCTTTAAGTGGGTCACAAGTTGCACATCAGAGCCACATCTAGTACAAATCTGTTTTACTCTCCCAGCCAGAGAAAATGGAATCTTACTCCATTCTGTTTACATGTCAGTGGGTCAGGTTTGTGTTCAGCGAGGCTCCCTGCAAAACACTAGTGCTACTGCAGTATCACTACATTACTGCACTGCAGATACAAAACTGTTTTAACCCGAGTGCTGCAGCTTTCCAATTCTACTGAGGTCCCTGAAGACGTCTCGCTGCTTGTAACACTAATATAAAAACAAAATAACGGCAATTTAATCTCATCTTTGCATTTCTCTCATGTTTTGGGATTCCATCTTAGATCGAGCGAGGATTCCCCTCCATACATTCTGTGAATATTATATGGAAATGTAATATGACATCTTCCGGAAGGACATCTATAACCCTACTGTACCAATCAGGCAAATGTGTCTGTATGGCTACAACTCCCAAACGTGTTATAGTCTTACAATGAGAAAGAAAAACAAACAACATTCACTCCCACAATTAACATGGTAGTCTAATAATATCCTGGTAATGACTTGTTAGGGGGCATAATGTCTAACAATTAAGGATGTCCTAGCTGTGCAGTACACCTGCTCCCAGATGGGATGATACCGGTGGGGACGAACAGCTCATACAGGGACGCTGCTCTGCGGCTGACCCTGTGCTACTTCCAGTCTCTAGGGTGTGTGTGGTCTCAGGGAGGTTGGAAATATAATAACACAGTCCAAAGACACAATTCCGTTTCGATGGACAATGAAGTTGTACTCTATGGCATTACATCATACCTGTCCGAGAGCTTCTTAGCGAAGCCGAAGTCTGTGAGGCGGATGTGTCCCTCGCTGTCCAGCAGTATATTCTCCGGCTTCAGGTCTCGGTAGACGATCTCTTTGGAGTGGAGGTACTCGATGGCACACACGATCTCTGTGGAGTAGAAGAGGCCCGTGGTGTTGCTGAAGCGCCCGCGGCTACGGAGGTAACTGAACAGCTCCCCGCCTGGAACGTAGTCCATCAGCATGTAGAGTAAACGATCGTCATGGTGGGTCCAGAACCTGGAAGGCATAAACAGTAAATAAACAAAACGGTACATTTGAACAAGGTGACTCTATTCAAACACAAATATTGGTCGGGTAACAGTGGTTGGATGTAGAGAGTTAGGAAAAAAAGGGTAGTCTGGGCAATGTTTGCTCAGCTTACAGTATGTGGCATGGGCCTTGTCAAAGCGGTTGTAGAGGACAAGTGGAAAGTGGTCCTGTGTGGCTTAGTTGGTAAGAGCGTGGTGCAAGCAACACCAAGGTCGTGGGTTTCAATACCACTAATCACATACATATATTAGAAACGTATACACTCACTGTAGGGGATGTCACTTTGGATAAAGACTTCTGCTTAATGGCATATATTATTTATATATTAAATCCACCTCCAACAGATCTGTGGCTGACGATGGTGGTGGTGTTGAGGTGATGTTGGGGAGGTTGACTTCGGTCAGGACTTCCTTCTCTTTATCTTACGGTAGCCATGTTATGCTATGTTTTGTTAAGTTATGTTATGTGGTGTTGAGGTGATCAGACACTCACAGTCTGATGAGGAAGGGGTGGTTGACTTCGGTCAGGACTTCCTTCTCATTGTGAACGTGCTGCTCCTGCTTCAGCCGGATCACGTCAGGGATCTTCATAGCCTTCAGAGCGTAGAACGCCCTGCTCTTCTTGTCTTTCACCAGGAACACCCTGCCAAAAGTCCCTGTGCCTGAGGCAAGGAGAGAGAGAGAAGAACTGTCATTAGAAAAGGTCTCTCTCTCTCTCTCTCTCTCTCTCACACACACTCTCACACACACACACACACACACACACACATTCACACGCCCAAAGGTCGTAGAGCAACATTCAGTTTATTTCTGAGGCAAATCAACCATGATAATCAAGAAGAGATCTGTGGTTAAGTCAGATCATGAAATCAGAATGCCATATTTGCGTTTTTGACATTCAATTCTCCCTGACATGTCTTCAACCCTTCCATCAATTAAAGAGGTTGAACCTGGAAGAACTGTCCAATATTCATCGAGTCGTCTTCTCACTCTTTTACAAATCCGAGCTCATTATTTTGGCCAACAATTCAGATTGTTTCTCTATTCCCATCCCCAGGTCAGGAGGAGTACAAAATGACATCCTACATCTAGTCATATTTCACTGTAAGGAGAGAGGGAGTAGACAAACAGAACTGAGTGACTGACTCTCACCCAATAGAGTCATGGAATGTTGGCTTCTAGCACGTTTGGGCTTACCTCATACAAGGGATCTTTGTCCTTCCCTGTTCTCAGTCTCCATAGTAATCTAATAGGGGCAAGTAAACAAAGCCCAAACCCTGTCTTTTTCTTCTTATTCACTGTCATCACATGATAAGACAGAGGTTAGATAACTGTCAGGATTGCTTCTGAGCTCAACTGTACTACTATACAGTGAGGGGAAAAAGGTATTTGATCCCCTGCTGATTTTGTACGTTTGCCTACTGACAAAGACATGATCAGTCTATAATTTTAATGGTAGGTTTATTTGAACAGTGAGAGGCAGAATAACAACAACAAAATCCAGAAAATTGTATGTCAAAAATGTTATAAATTGATTTGCATTTTAATGAGGGAAATAAGTATTTGACCCCGCTGCAAAACATGACTTAGTACTTGGTGGCAAAACCCTTGTTGGCAATCACAGAGGTCAGACATTTCTTGTAGTTGGCCACCAGGTTTGCACACATCTCAGGAGGGATTTTGTTCCACTCCTCTTTGCAGATCTTCTCCAAGTCATTAAGGTTTCGAGCCTGATGTTTGGCAACTCGAACCTTCAGCTCCCTCCACAGATTTTCTATGGGATTAAGGTCTGGAGACTGGCTAGGCCACTCCAGGACCTTAATGTGCTTCTTCTTGAGCCACTCCTTTGTTGCCTTGGTCGTGTGTTTTGGGTCATTGTCATGCTAGAATACCCATCCACGACCCATTTTCAATGCCCTGGCTGTTCTCACCCAAGATTTGACGGTACATGGCCCCGTCTATCGTCCCTTTGATGCAGTGAAGTTGTCCTGTCCCCTTAGCAGAAAAACACACCCAAAGCATAATGTTTCCACCTCCATGTTTAACGTGGGGATGGTGTTCTTGGGGTCATAGGCAGCATTCCTCCTCCTCCAAACACGGTGAGTTGAGTTGATGCCAAAGAGCTCGATTTTGGTCTCATCTGACCACAACACTTTCACCCAGTTCTCCTCTGAATCATTCAGATGTTCATTGGCAAACTTCAGACGGGCCTGTATATGTGCTTTATTGAGCAGGGGGACCTTGCGGGCACTGCAGGATTTCAGTCCTTCACGGCGTAGTGTGTTACATTTACATTTACATTTTAGTCATTTAGCAGACGCTCATATCCAGAGCGACTTACAGTTAGTGAATACATATATATATTTTTTATACTGGCCCCCCGTGGGAATCGAACCCACAACCCTGGCGTTGCAAACGCCATGCTCTATCAACTGAGCTACATCCCTTCCGGCCATTCCCTCCCCTACCCTGGACGACGCTGGGCCAATTGTGCGCCGCCCATGAGTCTCCCGGTCGCGGCCGGCTGCGACAGAGCCTGGATTCGAACCAGGATCTCTAGTGGCACAGTTAGCACTGCGATGCAGTGCCTTAGACCACTGCGCCCCAATTGTTTTCTTGGTGACTATGGTCCCAGCTGCCTTGAGATCATTGACAAGATCCTGCCGTGTAGTTTTGGGCTGATTCCTCACCGTTCTCATGATCATTGCAACTCCACTAGGTCAGATCTTGCATGGAGCCCCAGGCCGAGGGAGACTGACAGTTATTTTGTGTTTCTTCCCATTTGCGAATAATCGCACCAACTGTTGTCACCTTCTCACCAAACTGCTTGGCGATGGTCTTGTAGCCCATTCCAGCCTTGTGTAGGTCTACAATCTTGTCCCTGACATCCTTGGAGAGCTCTTTGGTCTTGGCCATGGTGGAGAGTTTGGAATCTGATTGATTGATTGCTTCTGTGGACAGGTGTCTTTTATACAGGTAACAAGCTGAGATTAGGAGCACTCCCTTTAAGAGTGTGCTCCTAATCTCAGCTCGTTACATGTATAAAAGACACCTGGGAGCCAGAAATCTTTCTGATTGAGAGAGGGTCAAATACTTATTTCCCTCATTAAAATGCAAATCAATTTATAACATTTTTGGTTTGCGTTTTTCTGGATTTTTGTTGTTGTTATTCTGTCTCTCACTGTTCAAATAAACCTACCATTAAAATTATAGACTGATCATTTCTTTGTCAGTGGGCAAACGTACAAAATCAGCAGGGGATCAAATACTTTTTTCCCTCACTGTACCTGAAAACATTGCTGGTGTAATATTTAGCCTCAAAGCAGATATGTTCTTGTA
Organism: Coregonus clupeaformis; assembly: GCF_020615455.1. NCBI lineage: Eukaryota > Metazoa > Chordata > Actinopteri > Salmoniformes > Salmonidae > Coregonus > Coregonus clupeaformis. Next base: position 9,338 of record NW_025539220.1, read on the forward strand.
AACTCAGCACAATCAGATGGATATGCTATGGATGTTTGTCCTCTCCTTGTGGGCCTAGTACTGCTTTCCTAGAGATTCCCAACAAGCAGGCTTTAGGCCTACACTACTAAAGCACTAAAAACAGCAAGATAAAATCTTTTGGCAAACATAGTGAGCACCTTGGTCAATATAAGTGAACTAATAATGACACGTGCGTAGTCTTTAGCCAACAGCTCAATCATTATTTTGTTTGTATTCTGAAGGAACATTTGCTGCAGAAGCAAGCAGTATAGAGAGATTAGGCCAAGTACCTGTCTGCACAGTAAAGACATAAGGTAATGTCCTTTTCCGATCACTGTTTGTTGCTCCCTCAAGTAGCCTAATCTTCTTGTGGAAGCAGCAAACGTACATTTTTTCTTCCGCTGATTTTGTAGCTCCTGTGCCATTTTTAGATGTGTGCGTGTAAATACTCTCTTTTCATCATATTGAGTGATTACCACCAGAAATGTCTAGGGATTTCATTTGGCCATGTGACATAGGTTTTCCCCTGCAAGTGGGTCAAGCCTGGTATGTCCTTTTCTCTCCAATATGGGATATGCACCAAATACTGCACTGAATACTTGCATGGTGTACTGAATACTAGGGTTGCACGATATTGGAAATAACTGACATTGCGATATTTTGTTTTTCTGCAATATATATTGCGATATGAAAAAATACAGGATGTATGTATGATCCTCTGGGGAAAATGCAGTTTGCAAACAGCGACTTTTCTGGTGGAAGTCCTCATTAATAAAGTGTATGGTCAGACTTATGTAGGGCTCCGTTGTCCGGCTGGACCACAAGTCCGTTGTTGCTGTATAATATTCCACTTGTGACAGTTCTGTTTCAACTTGTGCCTTGCATTTCTCGTACAACTCTGGGATGGCAACTTGAGAAAAATAGTTGCGTGATGGCATTACATACCGCTTGTCAAGTGACCGGATCATGTTTTTAAAACCCTCTTTGGTAACCGTGTTAATTGGTACCATGTCTTTGGCGACGTGAAATGTTATTGAATCTGTGATTTCTCTCTGCCATTTGGAACCTTTCTCGTATGGTGTAATACTGGCAAAGGCATCCGAAATAGATTTTTGCTTTGGAGGGCATTGAGATGCTTTGCACTCATCATACAAAGATTTGTGGTGCCGCCTTAAAATGATCTAACAAATTGGTCGTGTTGCCTCGTGTTGTGGCAACAATTGCAAGGCACTCTCGACAAAGTACCTGTTTTTGGTCAACATCATCCTGTCTGTAGCCTAAATATTTCCATATAATTGACGATGCATTTCTTTTTGCAACCAAATTCTCAATTTCGGTCTTTTTTGCCTGTTCCTCGCCCATCATTTCGTCACGCGCAAGCAGAGCCTGCATGTCAACCACGTGCAGCAACGAACTCCGTGTTTAAAATAATAATAATAATAATAATAATAATAAACTGTGTATCCAATAACCCATAAATCTGAGTAAATTATGTTATATCAGACAGATATAATGCTAGTTTAACATTTAAAAAATATATATATTGTAGACTGATATATGTTTACCTTACTAAATTGCACGTTCTGCGATGTGACTATTGTGGATGCATACGTCGCAATTTTTTTCCCCACCTTTATTTAACCAGGTAAGCCAGTTGAGAACAAGTTCTCATTTACAACTGCGACCTGGCCAAGATAAAGCAAAGCAGTGCGATAAAAACAACAACACAGAGTTACATATGGGGTAAAAAAACAAAGTCAAAAAATACAACAGAAAATATATATACAGTGTGTGCAAATGTAGCAAGTTATGGAGGTAAGGCAATAAATAGGCTATAGTGCAAAATAATTACAATTAGTATTAACACTGGAATGCTAGATGTGCAAGAGATTATGTGCAAATAGAGATACTGGGGTGCAAAAGAGCAAAATAAATAGCTATATAGGGATGAGGTAGTTGGGTGGGCTAATTTCAGATGGGCTGTGTACAGGTGCAGTGATCGGTAAGGTGCTCTGACAACTGATGCTTAAAGTTAGTGAGGGAGATAAGTCTCCAGCTTCAGAGATTTTGCAATTCGTTCCAGTCATTGGCAGCAGAGAACTGGAAGGAATGGCGCCAAAGGAGGTGTTGGCTTTGGGAATGACCAGTGAGATATACCTGCTGGAGCGCAGACTACGGGTGGGTGCTGCTATGGTGACCAATGAGCTAAGATAAGGCGGGGATTTGCCTAGCAGTGATTTATAGATGGCCTGGAGCCAGTGGGTTTGACGACGAACATGTAGTGAGGACCAGCCAACAAGAGCGTACAGGTCACAGTGGTGGGTAGTGTATGGGGCTTTGGAGACAAAACGGATGGCACTGTGATAGACTACATCCAATTGGCTGAGTAGAGTGTTGGAGGCTATTTTGTAAATGACATCGCCGAAGTCAAGGATCGGTAGGATAGTCAGTTTTACGAGGGCATGTTTGGCAGCATGAGTGAAGGAGGCTTTGTTGCGAAATAGGAAGCCGATTCTAGATTTTCCTTTGGATTGGAGATTCTTAATGTGAGTCTGGAAGGAGAGTTTACAGTCTAACCAGACACCTAGGTATTTGTAGTTGTCCACATACTCTAGGTTAGACCCGTCGAGAGTGGTGATTCTAGTCGGGTGGGCGGGTGCCTGCAGCGTTCGATTGAAGAGCAGTATTTAGTTTTACTAGTGTTTAAGAGCAGTTGGAGGCTACTGAAGGAGTGTTGTATGGCATTGAAGCTCGTTTGGAGGTTTGTTAACACAGTGTCCAATGAAGGGCCAGATGTATACAAAATGGTGTCGTCTGCGTAGAGGTGGATCTGAGAGTCACCAGCAGCAAGAGCGACATCATTGATATACACAGAGAATAGAGTCGGCCCAAGAATTGAACCCTGTGGCACCCCCATAGAGACTGCCATAGGTCCAGACAACAGGCCCTCCGATTTGACACATTGAACTCTATCTGAGAAGTAGTTGGTGAACCAGGCGAGGCAGTCATTTGAGAAACCAAGGCTATTTAGTCTGCCAATAAGAATGCGGTGGTTGACAGAGTCGAAAGCCTTGGCCAGGTCGATGAAGACGGCTGCACAGTACTGTCTATTATCGATCGCGGTTACAGTGGGGAGAACAAGTATTTGATACACTGCCGATTTTGCAGGTTTTCCTACTTACAAAGCATGTAGAGGTCTGTAATTTTTATCATAGGTACACTTCAACTGTGAGAGACGGAATCTAAAACAAAAATCCAGAAAATCACATTGTATGATTTTTAAGTAATTAATTTGCATTTTATTGCATGACATAAGTATTTGATCACCTACCAACCATTAAGAATTCCAGCTCTCACAGACCTGTTAGTTTTTCTTTAAGAAGCCCTCCTGTTCTCCACTCATTACCTGTATTAACTGCACCTGTTTGAACTCGTTACCTGTATAAAAGACACCTGTCCACACACTCAATCAAACAGACTCCAACCTCTCCACAATGGCCAAGGCCAGAGAGCTGTGTAAGGACATCAGGGATAAAATTGTAGACCTGCACAGGGCTGGGATGGGCTACAGGACAATAGGCAAGCAGCTTGGTGAGACGGCAACAACTGTTGGCGCAATTATTAGAAAATTGAAGAAGTTCAAGATGACGGTCAATCACCCTCGTTCTGGGGCTCCATGAAAGATCTCACCTCGTGGGGCATCAATGATCATGAGGAAGGTGAGGGATCAGCCCAGAACTACACAGCAGGACCTGGTCAATGACCTGAAGAGAGCTGGGACCACAGTCTCAAAGAAAACCATTAGTAACACACTACGCCGTCATGGATTAAAATCCTGCAGCGCACGCAAGGTCCCCCTGCTCAAGCCAGCGCATGTCCAGGCCCATCTGAAGTTTGCCAATGACCATCTGGATGATCCAGAGGAGGAATGGGGAAAAGGTCATGTGGTCTGATGAGACAAAAATAGAGCTTTTGGTCTAAACTCCACTGCGCCGTGTTTGGAGGAAGAAGAAGGATGAGTACAACCCCAAGAACACCATCCCAACCGTGAAGCATGGAGGTGGAAACATCATTCTTTGGGGATGCTTTTCTGCAAAGGGGACAGGGACGACTGCACCGTCTTGAGGGGAGGATGGATGGGGCCATGTATCGTGAGATCTTGGCCAACAACCTCCTTCCCTCAGTAAGAGCATTGAAGATGGGTCGTGGCTGGGTCTTCCAGCATGACAACGACCCGAAACACACAGCCAGGGCAACTAAGGAGTGGCTCCGTAAGAAGCATCTCAAGGTCCTGGAGTGGCCTAGCCAGTCTCCAGACCTGAACCCAATAGAAAATCTTTGGAGGGAGCTGAAAGCCCGTATTGCCCAGCGACAGCCCCGAAACCTGAAGGATCTGGAGAAGGTCTGTATGGTGGAGTGGGCCAAAATCCCTGCTGCAGTGTGTGCAAACCTGGTCAAGACCTACAGGAAACATATGATCTCTGTAATTGCAAACAAAGGTTTCTGTACCAAATATTAAGTTCTGCTTTTCTGATGTATCAAATACTTATGTCATGCAATAAAATGCAAATTAATTACATAAAAATCATACAATGTGATTTTCTGGATTTTTGTTTTAGATTCCGTCTCTCACAGTTGAAGTGTACCTATGATAAAAATTACAGACCTCTACATGCTTTGTAAGTAGGAAAACCTGCAAAATCGGCAGTGTATCAAATACTTGTTCTCCCCACTGTATAATATCGTTTAGGACCTTGAGCGTGGCTGAAGTGCACCTATGACCAGCTTGGAAACC
>NW_025539221.1:0-14133 GCF_020615455.1 Coregonus clupeaformis
GGCTTGACATTTTCTTTTCACATTGTGTTCTTTGCGCAACCAGAGCAGAGATGTACAGCTTGACCCGGCTCTGTTCAGTAGTGTGTGAAAAATGTGTGATAACACATATTCTTACTTCAAATCAAAACTGCAAGATTGATTGACACACCCAACAGTGTGGCGACAAAATGGCACTCCATCCAAGTGTTCCAACTCTTTACGATAAATGGGAGATTTTTTGGGGGGAGAATTCAGAAAGAGATGGGTCCAGAGGACGAGCACTTCCTAAATCCCTGCCATCACTCAAAGGAGCAAACACCATCTGAAGTCCGTGAATCACACAACTTACAAAACAAGTCCATCTGCCAGACATGGCCATAATCTCCCTTCTATCCTATATACAAACAGCATGCATCATGGAGTCTACTCCATGTCCTAAAGTCCATTTAGAAGGACAGGACGGATTCGGAAACCAAGGCTGACATGTCCATGACTCACGCCTGAGTTTACTGTACATAGCAAGTCATTTCTCTGTTGCGCGGTCACACGTGCAGATGGACACAGTTATGGTTGCTACGGTGACAGCCAATAGAGAGCTAAGTCGAAACAAATAAACACATCCAAGGTATTCAGACTGATCCTTCAACATTCAGAGTGACCCAGGCCTGTGAATGGTCTTTCAATGGTGTAGCATTAGGCCCTGAGGCTGTCCTAATATGGACACCATACTCCATAGCCTCATTACGTCATACTGAATAGCCTACCGTATGCTATTGTTTGTGTTTAGTCCTTTTATCATCATATAACTGTGCTTGACTAGACATTTGTCATGCTCTTCCCTTGACTGCTATGTGGGTGTATTTGGGTACATTAGAAGAGCATACAGCGCTGTGCATGCATGCCGATATCTCTGGATCAGAAAGGTCATGGATAGGATTGTGGATCAAGATAAGTTTATCATAAACTGTGTCAAATTATATCTGGCTTAGCTACAGTAGTGTTCCAAATACTTCCTGATTCAGTTTGGGATCGATGCAGTTACAATAAGTCACTATCTTCCGCCAACTGCCAAGACATGTTAGAATTTGACACATTCACTTTGGATGCCTTTCCGAATGACTAGAGGGATCTGTTGCAAATATTCAAACAACAGTTGATTCGTCAGCATTGTTTCTGCATGTATTAAAACAATTTTTTTTTTTTACAGGATATTGGATGATACTCAAGCCTTTAATGGATTCCACAGTACAATTAAACCTTACAGCAAGCAGTGATTAAACAGTGATTGACATCAGTTGATTGGAGTGTGGGATGATATCTATTGCTATTGGGCTCATCTCAATGCGGTGCATCTCAATAGTCTAAGTGGCTTCCTCTCCTTGTCTCCCTACCCTTCATCTGTACTAACCTGAGGGGACATGACATGTGAAAGAATTACAACAGAGGCTCTTTGATCGCCTGTCTAGTTCAATTAGGACAGTTGAGATGCCTTCAGAACATACCCACTAAAAAGGCTGACAATGGATGAGGCATTTACAGTATTTCCCATTTTAAACACTTTGACTAAAACATAGTGTTACAAGACATTCTATAGACCAGTGCCCTTTCAAAGCATTGCATAACGCATACATGATGAGAAATGATGAACTGGCACACAGTTCGGACACTCATCGGTATCACAGTCCCCAGGTTTTTTTATTTTTTATTTTATTTCACCTTTATTTAACCAGGTAAGCCAGTTGAGAACAGGTTCTCATTTACAACTGCGACCTGGCCAAGACAAAGCAAAGTAGTGCAACAAAAACAACACAGAGTTACATATGGGGTAAAAAAAAAAACATAAAGTCAGAAATACAACAGAAAATATATATACAGTGTGTGCAAATGTAGCAAGTTATGGAGGTAAGGCAATAAATAGGCTATAGTGCAGAATAATTACAATAGTATTAACACTGGAATGCTAGATGTGCAAGAGATTATGTGCAAATAGAGATACTGGGGTGCAAAAGAGCAAATTAAATAACAATATAGGGATGAGGTAGTTGGGTGGGCTAATTTCAGATGGGCTGTGTACAGGTGCAGTGATCGGTAAGGTGCTCTGACAACTGATGCTTAAAGTTATTGAGGGAGATAAGAGTCTCCAGCTTCAGAGATTTTTGCAATTCGTTCCAGTCATTGGCAGCAGAGAACTGGAAGGAATGGCGGCCAAAGGAGGTGTTGGCTTTGGGAATGACCAGGTACAGAACAGAGGCTGGGAAACACAGTATTAAATAGAGCCATGACTAAATGGAGCTCTCTGCCACCCCAGGTAATTCAAGCTAGCAATAAAACCAGATAAATAACACCTTATGGCACGACGGGGACAATGAAGAGCCACACATACATTTTTCTGCATTTTGTATTGTATTTTGCATTGTATTATGTATTGTATTATGTATGTGGTACGTGGTTGGGATACGACTGTGATATGTGGTTGTCTCGCCTGGCTATCTTAAGATGAATGCACTAGCTGTGGGTTGCTCTTGATGGGAGTGTCTGCTGAATGGCTAAATTGTATTGTAAATGTATATATATTTATGTATATTATTTATTTGATATGTTGTTTCCTGTTTCGACTCAGCAAGAGTAGCCGTTGCCTCGGCAATAGGTAATTGGGGATCCTAATAAATATTAAAAATACTAAATGCTAAACTGTACAGAAATCTAACTTAGAATAACTCTGAAATCATCTACACATTTCCAATGGCTGGAAGGCTTTAGGTATTGTACATAAATCAGACTGATACTTGACTGCATACCTGGAGCACCCTGACCTGCCCAGTCATGTTGTTTGGCACACAGAGATAAAGTAGCACCTTGAGCATTTCCTCTGAACTGATACTGAATACTGCACCCTTACAGCACATTCCGTAACACGTCTAGCAGCTTTCTGTCTTTATCTTTCTTTCTTCCTCCCCCTCTCTCCATCCTCTCTCTCTCTCTCTCTCTCTCTCTCTCTCTCTCTCTCTCTCTCTCTCTCTCTCTCTCTCTCTCTCTCTCTCTCTCTCTCTCTCTAGCTCTCTCTCTCTCTCTCTCTCCATCTGCCTGGAAACAGAGAGACAAAGTGGAATGCTATTCCTCCATCCAGCCGGAGCCACTCTCCAAATGAACTGTATTTACCCTCCTACCCTTTGTAGAATACAGTCCTGTCCCATTTCAGAATACAGCCCTGTCCCAATTCAGAATGCAGGCCTGCCCCATTTCAATGCAGTCATTAAGTTACTTGACATTAGCAGAATAAAGGACAAAAGCTCACATAGGGTATTTATTGGTTTATTGAGTTATGGACCTTTAAAGGCGTATACAGTGCCTTCAAAAAGTATTCATACCTCTTGACTTATTCCACAGTTTGTTGTGTTACAGCCTGAATTCAAAATGGATTCAATATATTTTTTTCTCACCCATCTGAACACAATACCCCATAATGACAAAGTGAAAAAGTGTTTATAGAAAGTTTTGCAAATTTATTGAAAATGAAATACAGAAATATCTAATTTACATAAGTATTCACACTCCTGTGTCAATACATGTTAGAATCACCTTTGGCAGTGATCACAGCTGTGAGTCTTTCTGGGTAAGTCTCTAAGAGCTTTGCACACATGGATTGTACAATATTTGAATACTTTCTGAAGGCACTGTAAGTATCTATTTTCCTACATGGGTACTACTCTATACAGCAGTAATACTGTAGTGTTTGGGGGTGTAACTGTATTGCTCTGTGGTTGTGTGCAGAAACAACTATATGTCTGCTAATGGAATGTCTGGATTTGCCGCTCAGCATTTTGCTCCTCAATGGATGGAACCGGAAAACTTTGTTGCAGAAACAATGGGCTTGACCGGGCGTCTTACCCTGCACTGCGTTGCACTGTACTTTGCGGTTCATGGTGTAAAAAAGTGTAACAGTCATCTCTAACAGTCATCTTTCACAGTCATCTCCAGAGGCTACTGTATGTCGCTTGTTGATAGGACTACATGTGTGAAGGACATAACCTATTGACTATGATGCCATAGGCATCAAAACGCTTATGTTTCATATTGCCTCTTTGTTGTCTATGAAGCAGTAAAACAAGGTTGTGCAGTCACTCTACACACACAGTCATCTTTTACAGTCATCTCTAACAGAGAGAGAGAGAGAGAGAGAGAGGGAGGGATGTTGCCATGGGTGAACAGTTGCCATGACCACCAGGATGCTAATAATGCGGTGGCATAACCAAGTTGTATTACTGTTATGATTATAACTTTAGTACAGTTGGCTTGGATTTATTGAGGTTAGATATCTCTCCCCTCCCTCCCTCTCTCTCTCCCCTCTCTCTCTCTCTCTTCCTCCTCCCTCTCTCTCTCCCCCTCCCTCTCTCTCTCTCTCTTCCCCTCCCTCTCTCTCTCTCTCCCCCTCCCTCTCTCTCTCCCCTCCCTCTCTCTCCTCCCTCTCCTCTCTCTCTCTCTCTCTTCCCCTCCCTCCTTCTCTCTCTCCCCCTCCTCTCTCTCTCTCTCTCTCTCTCTTCCCCCTCCCTCTCTCTCTCTCCCCTCCCTCTCTCTCTCCCCCTTCCCCTCTCCTCTCTCTTCCCCTCCCTCTCTCTCTCTCTTCCCCTCCCTCCCCCCTCTCTCTCTCTCTCTCTCTCCATCCCTCTCTCTCCCCTCCTCTCCCCCCTCCCTCTCTCTCTCTCTCTCCCCCTCCCCCTCTCTCTCCCCTCCTTCTCTCTCTCCCTCTCTCTCCCCATCCCTCTCTTTCTGTGTGTGGAGGTCGATCTCTCTCCCCCTCCCTCTCTCTCTCCCTCTCTCCCCTCTCTCTCCCCCCTCCCCCCTCTCTCTTTCTCTGTGTGGAGGTCATATCCCCATGTGAACTAAACACAGGGAGAGGATCTCTCTCCCCCTCCCTCCCTCTCTCTCCTCCCCGTTCTCTCGCTCTCTCCCCGCTCTCTCTGAATAGAGGTCATTATCCTCGTATTAATTAACCAATCTGTTGTGAGACTGCAGCTAGGCACTCAGACTACTCCCCCTCTCCCTCTCCCTCTCCCTCTCTCTCTCTCTCTCTCTCTCTCTCTCTCTCTCTCTCTCTCTCTCTCTCTCCCTCTCTCTCTCTCTCTCTCTCTCTCTCTCTCTCTCTCTCTCTCTCTCTCTCTCTCTCGGTCCTCTCTCTGTCTGTCTCCTCTCTCTCTCAGTAAGTGTAGTGTACCAATGGACGTCGGCTTTTAACTCGCATCTCTCAAGCTCAGCAGATGGAACTCTTAATGAGGAACGTTTGAGTACGGCGTCCATATTAGGACAGCCTCAGTCACAAGGAGTTGATGACTGACATCACCCAAAGACATCAGTTCAACGTCTAGTTTTGATTTATACTTGAGTGAATTGTCAACTAACGCGTATTAAAATCAACAAAACCCAGAGCCAAGTCATTGCATTTTTATTAAAAGTTCGGTGAAAAAATAGATTTTGAAATGATATGAAATGTTATCCTTTAAAATGACACGCTCCTTTACGTTGAGGACCCATGAGGTCCCCTTTGAACATGGCATCCCTCAATGTTTATGTCTGGTTCCATCTGATCACGTTACCCTCTCCCATCGCCTGGGAAGATGGTTTTATAATGGGAACCCATTGAACCGAGCTACGGAACATGTAGGATCTTAATTTGAACACCGTGTTGTTGCAGGGGACTTGATTTGCCCTAACTAAAATGTATCAACCCCTACAAAAATGTCCATTCATTATAATCCACTCAATAATTCACATTTCCTGTTGCTGCAAGATTATTTTCCTGCTGTGAGAAACTGGTCAAATTAAGATCCTGCATCTGTTAGATGAAGTGCGTAACATGGGCATCAGCAGACGTTGAGGTATTGTTAGATCTAAATCACCTAATGTGAACCATTCCATACGTTCATCCGCCATTGCAGCCAGTCACAATGATGTATTCTTGGTTTTATATCTACAAGGCAATAAGCATAATACGATCATTAAAGATAGGTCTTGGCAAGGATTCATTTTATCACTGATAGGATGATGCCAGTTGCAGAATCTCTGTTATAGCTTTGATTATCTCTTCACCATTCTCTCATCTGTTGTTATTTTCTCTGACATAGCACACAATATAATTATCAACCGCAGAGAAACAGAGTATTGATTTTGGCTGTGTCCCCACAAGAACACCTTGAACACCTTGGTAACACCCTTGATAAGCAGAGAGTGGAAAGGAGAAAACTTTTGTGGTGGAGAACAAAGTTCTGTTCATTTCCCGGCTGCACCCCTTGTTGAAAGGCAAACCTTGGCGGGTTTCTGTGTGAAACATTGGCTCCACTCCAACTCTATCTGGTCTCACCTGGAACATTTCGACCACCTTAATGAAGTCACAGGGCGTGCGTCAAAGAGGGGACAGGAGTAGAGGGAGGAGAGGGCAGACGTGTGACCGCCAAAGGAAAGCAGAGACAGAAAAGTATGGATAGAGTCCCCTAACTCCATACACTCAGTAGAAGAGAGCGTTCAAACAACTTCTATAACCAGCTCTAAACACCGTATGTGGGTGGCATTGGGAGTGGTTCTATTGCTAACAACGTTGTATCACACATCAAGTTTTTCAAAAATTGGTCATAGTTCATTTTAGCGGACACGCACACGCACACACACGCACGCACGCAGCACGCACACACACACACACACGCACGCACACACACACACACACACAACACACACACACACACACAAACACACACACACGCCACACACACACACACACACACACACCATTGCAAATCTCTATCATTGCAGGTGTACTATCAAGTGAAAATGTATATATATTTTTGCTTGATTGAGAATGATCCATATAAGCTTTGAATGATCATTTACGCACATTTATTCACGTTCAAAATTCATCCACTACCTACGCACGTTGTATTCCACACTGTTGTGGGCAGGATGCAGCATGTGCTTACACGAGATCCTGCATACTCAGCTATGACACCACCCTTGTTGAACTAGCGTAACGTTCACAGAAGGATTGGGAGTAGCTTCCGCTAAATACCATGAATCATGTGACAGTTGAAGTCGGAAGTTTACATACACCTTAGCCAAATACATTTAAACTCAGTTTTTCACAATTCCTGAAATTTAATCCTAGTACAAATTCCCTGTCTTAGGTCAGTTAGGATCACCACTTTATTTTTTAAGAATGTGAAATGTCAGAATAATAGAGAGAATGATTTATTTCAGGCTTTTTATTTCTTTCATCACATTCCCAGTGGGTCAGAAGTTTACATACACTCAATTAGTATTTGGTAGCATTGCCTTTAAATTGTTTAACTTGGGTCAAACGTTTCGGGTAGCCTTCCACAAGCTTCCCACAATAAGTTGGGTGAATTTTGCCCATTCCTCCTGACAGAGCTGGTATAACTGAGTCAGGTTTGTAGGCCTCCTTGCTCGCACATGCTTTTTCAGTTCTGCACACAAATTATCTATAGGATTGAGGTCAGGGCTTTGTGATGGCCACTCCAATACCTTGACTTTGTTGTCCTTAAGCCATTTTGCCACAACTTTGGAAGTATGCTTGGGGTCTTTGTCCATTTGGAAGACCCATTTGCAACCAAGCTTGAACTTCCTGACTGATGTCTTGAGATGTTGCTTCAATATATCCACATAATTTTCCTTCCTCATGATGCCATCTATTTTGTGAAGTGCACCAGTCCCTCCTGCAGTAAAGCACCCCCACAGCATGATGCTGCCACCCCCGTGCTTCACGGTTGGGATGGTGTTCTTCGGCTTGCAAGACCCCCTTTTTCCTCCAAACATAACGATGGTCATTATGGCCCAAACACTTTTTGTTTCATCAGACCAGAGGACATTTCTCTCCCAAAAGTACGATCTTTGTCCCCCATTGTGCAGTTGCAAACCGTAGTCTGGCTTTGTTATGGCAGTTTTGGAGCAGTGGCTTCTTCCTTGCTGAGCGGCCTTTCAGGTTATGTCGATATAGGACTCTTTTACTGTGGATATAGATACTTTTGTACCTGTTTCCTCCAGCATCTTCACAAGGTCCTTTGCTGTTGTTCTGGGATTGATTTGCACTTTTCGCACCAAAGTACGTTCATCTATAGGAGACAGAACGCGTCTCCTTCCTGAGCGGTATGACGGCTGCGTGGTCCCATGGTGTTTATACTTGCGTACTATTGTTTGTACAGATGAACGTGGTACCTTCATGCGTTTGGAAATTGCTCCCCAAGGATGAACCAAGGTCTTCTGATTTCTTTTGATTTTCCCATGATGTCAAGGCAAGAGGCACTGCGTTTGAAGGTAGGCCTTGAAATACATCTACAGGTACACCTCCAATTGACTCAAATGATGTCAATTAGCCTATCAGAAGCTTCTAAAACAATGACATCATTTTCTGGAATTTTTTCAAGCTGTTTAAAGGCACAGTCAACTTAGTGTATGTAAACTTCTGACCCACTGGAATTGTGATACAATGAATTATAAGTGAAATAATCTGTCTGTAAACAATTGTTGGAAAAATTACTTGTGTCATGCACTAAGTAGATGTCCTAACCGACTTGCCAAAACTATAGTTTGTTAACAAGAAATTTGTGGAGTGGTTGAAAAACAAGTTTTATGCACTCCAACCTAAGTGTATGTAAACTTCCCGACTTCAACTGTAAATGGTGGCAGCGGTTATCCGAGGAGTGAAAGGATCACAAGGTCGTAGCTTACAGTGTGAATGCGTAATAACATCAGCTCTCACCAAAAGTAATAAATAATTAATTGGTAAGCTTTATATTTTGTTGATGTGCCCATATTTGTACTGTATCAGTGAACCCATTTGAACCCTTAATTACCATCAGAACTATTTAACACTGTTAAGCTTCCTGTTTAACTTTCGAACATAAATTAGTAACTCAGAAATTGTAATACTTTAGATTCTACAGTATATGTCCTGTCACGGTTTCGGCCGAGGCTGCCTCTCTCCCTTGTTCGGGCAGGCTTCGGCGTTCGTAATTGCTCTCGGAATTCTAGCTACCGATTGATGTTTCATGTTCGTTTGCTTTTGTCTGTTTGTTTCTACACCTGTTTCTGTTTTGTAGTAATTAGTGTCCTATAAGTTTCGTTGTGTTTGTCTTGTGTTGTGTGTGGTATTGTTACCGTCAGTCTGTGTATTGCTCGGTTGAGCGTTATTTTCTCCACTGTTTGCTGGAGGCGTTCTTTGCACTTGTGTGTGCACTTATTTCATCCTGACGCACCTGTTTGTGCGCATTGTCTTTTCGCCTTCGTGCGTATTTTGCTGTCAGGCTTATTTCGTCCCTGTTGCCTGTGTTTAGGCAGGAATACAGCTTTTTGGAATTCAGTCTGCTTCCTGCGTTTGATTCCTACACCACACCTACAACACGACCTGACAGAATCCACACCCCACAGTATGGAATCAGCAGGAGCCAAGCAGCACATTCAAGACTGGAAACCCAGGTTCGGGAACAGCAAGAGCAGCTCCTGCAGATGGGGGGCCGCCCTGCAGGAGGTGATGACCACCCTCCGAGGCTGGGGTCCGCCTCCACCGCCAGCCGCCCTGCCAGCACCATCGGCCAGCCCACCCAGTCCAGCGCCGGAACCTCGCGGAGTCCGACTATCTCTCCCGAGGTCTCTACGACGGGACCGCAGCTGGGTGTCAGGGATTCCCTGCTCCAGGTAGAGCTGTACCTGGCCACAGTACATCCGGCACCTTCAGGGCATGAGAGCGTGTCCGCCTGATCTCCTGCCTGGCCGGTAAAGCGTTGGAGTGGGCCAACGCGGAGTGGAGGAGGATCGACGCCACGACTATTACATACACCGAGTTCTCCCACCGAGTTCTCAGGCAGGGGAGGAGGAGTGCCCAGGAATTCGCACTCGAATTCCGTACTCTAGCGGCAGATGCAGGGGTGGAATGAGCGGGCCCTCATTCGATCTATACCGATGTTAGCCTCAGAGAGGACGTCCGTCGGGAGCTGGCCTGTAGGGACACCAGTCTCACTTTCGACCAGCTGGTCGACATGTCAATCAGGTTAGATAACCTATTACCTCGCGGGACGTCCCTGAGGGGGGTCCGTCCATTCCATCCTCCAGCGCATCCGAGCATGTCCTATGGAGCTCGGGGCGCTGGCGCTTAGAGATAGGAGGAGTCGGCAGACTAGGGGGTCCATCCACTGCACCAACTGTGGTCGGGGAGGACACACCGCGGCTAGGGTGCTGGGGATGGCCTCCTAGGGGAGATGACGACAGGTCCCGCACTGGGGATTCCTTCCAGGTGAGTAGGCGCCCCACTCACCCAGAGCTCTCTGTTGCCCATTTCTGTATCTGTATGTTTTCCACAGGTAGCACCTCATGCCCCAGCATAAGGCGCTGGTAGATTCAGGCGCAGCTGCGGAATTTTATTGATAAAAGTTTTGTTTAGCGTTAGGATTCCCCGCATTCCTGTTGATGTTCCTTTTTCCGTTCACGCCCTAGATAGTCGATCCGTTGGGTACGGGCTTGATCAGGTGGAGGTCACGGCGCCACTTAGGATGTGGTACGCAGGGGATCATCAGAGATGATTCAGCTGTTCCTGATTGACTCTCCCTGCGTGTCCGGTGGTGCTGGGCATGCCCTGGTTGAGTACCCATAACCCAGTGATTTCGTGGCAGGAGAGGGCTCTCTGATGGAGTGGTCTGCTCATGTGTGGGTAGATGTTTGGGCGTTTCCGTAGGGGCTACCTCGGTGGAGAGTCCAAACCAGGTGGCCCGACTGCAGATTCCACCTGAGTATGGGACCCGGCTCTCCGCGTTTAGTAAGAAGGCGAGGGCGCGCGGTTGCCACCCCATAGGCAGGGGGATTGTGCGATAAACCTTCAGGGCAGGAGCTGCGCTCCCACGGAGTCATGTGTATCCTCTGTCTCAGGAGGAGAAGAAAGCTATGGAGATTTACATAGACGAATCGCTGAGAAAGGGGATACATACGGCCATCCACTTCCCGCGTCCTCGAGTTCTTTTCGTGAAGAAGAAGGGATGGTGGTTTGCGTCCGTGCATCGATTACCGTGGTCTCAATCGAGATTACGGTGAAGTATAGTTATCCACTCCGCTGATTGCGACCATGCGACTGAGTCGTTGCCCATGGGGCGCTTTTCTTCGAAATTAGATCTCAGGAGCGCGTATAACTTGGTGCGCATCAAGAAGGATGATGAATGGAAAACAGCCTTTAGTACCACCTCGGGCCATTACGAGTATCTTAGTCATGCCATACGGGTTGATGAATGTCTCCGTTTTCCAATCATTTGTGGATGAGATCTTCAGGGACATGCAGGGACAGGGAGTCGTTGTGTACATAGATGACATTCCTCGTGTACTCACCTACCCGTGTCGAGCATGTGGCCCTGGTGCGGACAGGAGTGTTGCGGAGGCTGGTGGAGCACGACCTGTATGTGAAGGCAGAGAAGTGTCTGTTTTTCCAGGAGTCTATCTCCTTTTTGGGGGTATCAGTTGTCAGCGTCAGGGGTGAAGATGGAGGTAGACCGAAGGTCGGCCGTGCAGGTGTAATTGGTAAAAACACCAACCACTGTGAAAGAGGTGCAGCAGTTTTTGGGGTTTGCGAATTACTACCGGAGGTTTATCCGGGGTTTTGGGCAAGTGGCAGCTCCCCATCACGTCTCTCTTGAAGGGGGTCCGGTGCGTCTGCAGTGGTCAGTCGAGGCGGACAGGGCGTTTGGGAGGCTGAAGGACCTGTTTACCTCGGCTCCGGTGCTGGCGCATCCGGATCCCTCTTTACCATTTCAGGTAGAGGTGGACGCGGTCTGAGGCCGGGTATTGGCGCCGGTGAGCTTTCACAACGGTCAGGCGCCACACGAAACTCCGCCCCTGTGCCTTCTATTCCAAGAAGCTCAGCCGGCGGAGCCGGAAATTATGACATAGGGGACAGGGCAGCGTTAGCTGTGGTACAGGCCCTTAGGTGTGGAGGCACTGGCTTGAGGGGGCTCAACACCCTTTCCTCATTTTGACGGACCACCGTAACCTGGAGTACACATCCCGGGCAGCGAGGAGGCTGAACCCTCGTAGGCTAGATGGGAGTATGTTTTTGACCCGTTTCTCGAAGATCACCTACATCCCTGGGTCACAAACGGGGGAAGGCAGATGCGCTGTCTCGGCTAGTATGAGGGGGAGGAGAGGTTCAGGGAGCCCACTCCCCATACTGCCGGAGTCGTGTCTAGTGGCACCGGTGGTGTGGAGCTCGGATCTGGAGTTCGAGCGGGCATTACGCACCGACCCTAGTCCACCTACAATGCCCGGAGGGTCGGAGGTATGTTCCGCTCGAGTGTCGGGGATCGATTGATTGGGCTCACACGTCACCCTCCTCTGGACACCGGGTAACGCCGGACAGTGCAAGCTGTCTTAGTGGCCAAATGTGGTGGCCCACGTTGGCCCAGGGATGGGAGGGGGTTTATGTTTCCTCGCTCGGTGTGCGCCCAGTGTAAGGCGCCCAGGACATCTGCCTAGGGGTAAGGGTTACTGCCCTGCCCGTTCACAACGATCCATGGTCCCACCTCTCGGTGGATTTTATAACTGACCTTCCCCTCTCTCAAGGGAATACTACCATCCTGGTCAAGTTGTGAAAACCGGTTCTCTAAGAGCCTGTCGTTTGCTCCCCATGCCGGGTCTTCCTACTGCCTGCAGACCACGCCGAAGATCACCATGTGTTCCGGCACTACAAGGTCCGAGGACATTGGCGGCTGACCCGAGGTCCCCAATTCACCTCCAGAGTCTGGAGAGCTTTTATGGGAGCGGTTGGGGGTCTCGGTGAGCCTCACCACCGGTCACCACCCGGAAAGTAATGGGCAGGTGGAACAGCTGTTAACCGGGATGTGGGTAGGTTTCTCAGAACGTACTGCCGGGATCGCCGGAGGAGTGGGCGAGAGTCGGGGCCGAGATGGCACCAGAACTCTCTCCGCTACTCCTCCACCCAACTAACCCCTTTTCAGTGTGTTTTGGATGTACCAGCCGATTCTGGCACCCATGGCATGAGAGCCAGACGAGGCCCCGCTGTGGATGAGTGGGTGTTGCGGCGCTCGGGAGGGAGACGTGGGGACGCTGCACAGTCCATCTGCAGCGTCACACGTCGACAGAAGACGAGCGCCGACCTACACCAAGAGTGAGGGCCAGGTGTACGACCCTGGAGATCGAGTCTGGCTCTCTGCCAGAAACCTGCCCCTCCGCCTGCCCTTCCCAGGCTGGGGGTGGCGGTTTGTAGGGCCATTTAAAGTCCTGAGAAGGTTTGAACGAGGTATGTTTATAGATTACAGTTACCAGTTGAGTATAAGTGTATTAACCCCTCGTTCCATGTGTCCCTTCTCAGGCCGGTGGTAGAGAGGCCCACTCCAAGAACATGAGATCTTGGAGACCCCCGGCCCCGTTGGATATCGAGGGGTACCGGCGTACACCGTGAGATCCATCTTGAATTCTAGGATCGTCGGAGAGGGGTCTTCAGTATCTAGTGGAGTGGGAGGGGTACGGTCCGGGAGGAGCGGTGCTGGGGTGCCGAGGAGAGACATCTTGGACCGTCGCTTCTGACGGAATTCCATCGGGGTATCCGACGCGCCTGCGCCGCGGCCTCACGGGTGCGTCCCCAAGGCCGAGTCGGCAGCCGGCGTCTGGAGCCGCGCGTCAAGGGGGGGGGAATACTGTCCGTTTCGGCCGAGGCTGCCTCTCTCCCACTTGTTCGGGCAGGCTTCGGCGTTCGTGTTCCGAATTCTAGCTGCCACCGATTGGATGTTTCATGTTCGTTTGCTTTTGTCTGTTTGTTTCACACCTGTTTCTGTTTTGTAGTAATTAGTGTCCTATAAGTTTCTCGTGTGTTTGTTCTTGTGTTGTGTGTGATTGTTACCGGGCAGTCTGTGTATTGCTCGGGTTGGAGCGGTTATTTTCTCCACTGTTTGCTGGAGCGTTGTTGCACTTGTGTGTGCACTTATTTCATCCTGGCGCACCTGTTTGTGCGCATTGTCTTTCGCCTTCGTGCGTATTTTGCTGTCAGAGCTTATTTCGTCCTGTTGCCTGTGTTTGAGGCAGGAATACAGCTTTTTGGAATTCAGTCTGCTTCCTGCGTTTGATTCCTACACCACACCTACAACACGACCTGACATGTCC
>NW_025539222.1:0-14131 GCF_020615455.1 Coregonus clupeaformis
AACAGGAAGCGGGCAGAACAGAGTTCCAGGATTGCTGAAGTCTTCATTGTCTGTAAACTGGGCGAGAGAGAGCATCAGGCTTGACATCCTCACGTGCAGGCCAGGACGAGATATGTTAAAATAAACTTGAACCTGCTGGAAGAACAGACCACATCTGGCCTGATCCTACGAGGTGGTAAAAGCGTAGCACATGGTCGAGTTTTGGTAAACACGGTGGCACCAAGTGAAGGGGGGGTCTAAGAATGCTGTAGAGTTGATGAGGAGCAGGCAGATTTCTGACTGTGAGGGTATACATAAGTCCTCTGTAGTCAATGCAGAGGGGCGTAATGTTTTGTCCTTCTTCTCTACAAAAAAAGAACCCAGCACCAACAGCGGAAGATGAGGGACGAATGATGCCAGAGGCTAGGAGTCAGCCTATGTAGGTTTCATAGCTTCTCTCTCAGGACCGGGACAGATTGAAAAGCCGACTGGACGGCAAAGGCCAGGCAGTAACTCATAGTGCAATCGTATGGCAGGTGGTAATGAAAGTGCCTTGGACTTACTGGAATACCTCGGCCAGGTCCAGGTACTCCTAGGGACATGAAGAGAGGTCGGGGGTTTTGACAGGGGAAGCAGGGGAACCTACGAGGGCTGGAATAGCTGAGACCCAAGGCAGAATGGCAGTGAGTGCTCCCAACTGTGTATTTTGTGGTTTTGCCAGTCAAATGGGGGTTGTGAATGCAACAAGGGAAACCCGAGGATAAGGGGGAGGCCGAGGAGGAGACTACTTTAAACTGGATGGTTTCTTTGTGATTGCCGGACAGCATGAGAGAAACGGGGACAGTTTGATGGGTGATGTTGGCAAACTGATGGCCCCATAACGGTTACTGTTATAGGCTTAGGCAGGGGGGCTTAACAGGGATCTCAGCCTGAGGACGAGGTTAGCACGTCAAAGGAAACTATCCTCCAGCTCAGAGTCTGTATGAGAGCAGCTAGTGGGAGAGATAGATTCCTGAACGACTGTAGCTGGGATAACTAGACGGGGTGCTTTGAGCGTGGGTCAGGTGCTTCTACACAAGTATGCCCACTTTTACCTGCTTGGAGTCTTTTGGGCTAACCCGGATAAAGCACAATAAACCCAGGAAATGAGTGCGGTCCCCACAGTACATGCACTCACCAGGCCCGGCATCGCGCCGTCCTTTTCGGCAGGGGACAGACGAGCCAGCCCAGCTGCATGGGCTCGTCTAGTTCGTGGGGGGATCCGCTGCGGGTGTGGGCGGTGGTGTCGAGTGGTGGTGTAGCTCGGGCTGCAGGCGAGGGCCCCGCCGCGGTGTGGACCCGACCGCCCCTCTCCTGTCTCCTCTGCCGTAGCCTGTTTGTCTATTCGTGTAGCAAGGGAAACGAGAACATGAGTTAGCAGGCTCATTCACGAACAGCTAGTTCATTCTTAATCGTGTCATAGACGTTAACAAACGCTCCCTGAAGAGCTTCGTCATTCCACTTGGAATCGGCTGCCAAGGTCCAAAAATCAATGGCGTGATTCAGCCACGCTACCCGTGCCTGTCGTAGCTTCAATAGATCTCTTTGTGGCGGTCCCGGCATGGTCCGGGTGATCAAACAAACTTTCAATGAGAGGAAAAATCGTCAAAGCGACAGGCTGGCAATCTGCTGAGTAGAACAAGCCGCTTCTGCCCAAATCAAAAGCTTTGCCCTCATTAACCCCAGTGCGTAATGTACCTCGAGGATTCCGTGAGGAGAAAGACAGGGCTTCTGTTGGAACACCAAGCGGCACTGAAGCAGGAAACCACGGCATTGTTCAGGTCCCCCGTGAAAGGTTCGGGGTGAGGTTGTAGGGGGTTCCCGGAGGGAGGAGCGGAAGCCGAGCCTGGAGCCACTGTAGGAGGAACGAGGCGGAGGAGAAGCAGAGAGGGAGGAAGGGTAGTGAGTGTTACCAGGTTAGCTATCTGAGAGGTGAGTGAGATAGCTTGATTCAACAACTGCTGGTTGTTATCCACAAGAGTCCGGATGAGTTGGTCGTGTTGTCCGCAATAACATTCCTGTGAATGGAGGCGCTTGTATAACGCCATCACCCAGAGTGTTTCATGTGGCATCTCCTGAGTCCATGTTTGGCCAGTCTGTTCTATTAGGCTTGGTGGGGGACTCATGGTGCAGAGACGGACACACGGACAACAGAGGGTGAATGAGGAGTGTCGTTTTATTCAGCGTGAATTGCTAGAGAGAAACAGTTCAGGTGAGAATAGCTTCAGACCGGGTAGGAGCTGAGTGGGGGGAGAGCCAGTAGTCCGGAGAGCTTTGGATGACGAGGATATCAGACAACATGAGCAGGTTGCGCGTGGGAATGGCAGGTAGGCAGGCAGCAGGAACAGACGGGATCTGGTCAAGGAGAGACAGGTTACAAAACGTGGCAGAAACAACTATAATGCTGAGATAGTAACAACTAGACTGGAGATTGCTGTACGGGGCCAAGTTACCACAGGTAGTGAAGGAACGAACTGGCGCTGGAGAGGTGGTCCAGCCCGGGTAGATAACTGCTGGTTGATTGATGACAATGAGCCGCAGCTGGAAGTACAGCATGAGAGAGAGAATGGCCCACGCCCCTGACCTAGATCCTCTGACTGGGCTGCACAGCAGGGGGAGAGCAGACACAGACAACACACACACACAGGGGAAAAAGGAAAAGGGAAACAAGGCGAACCAGACCAACAGTGCAAACCGTAACACTGAACACAATGCCACAGATGTGTCGGTTTTGCGGGGAGTGTGCAATTGGCATGCTGACTACAGGAATGTTCGCAGAGCTGTTGCCAGATAATTTAATGTTAATTTCTCTGCCATGGAAGCCGCCTCCAACGTCGTTTTAGAGAATTTGACAGTCACGTCCAACCCACCTCACAACCGCAGACCATGTGTATGGCGTCGTGTGGGCCGAGCAGTTGCTCGATGTTAACGTTTGAACAGAGTGCCATGGTGAGCGTGGGGTTATGGTATGGAGCAGAGCATAAGCTGAACAGACAAAGCACAATTGCATTTCATTGATGGCAATTTGAATGCACAGAGATACCATGACAAGATCCTGAGGCCCCATTGTCATGCCATTCATCCACCGCATCACCTCATGTTTCAGCATGATAATGCATGGCCATGTCATAAGGATCTGTAAACAATTCCTGGAAGCTCGAAAATGTCCCAGTTCTTCCATTGGGGCTGCATACTCACCAGACATGATACGCATTGAGCATGTTTGGGATGCTCTGGATCGATGTAATCGACAGTGTGTTCCAGTTCCCGCCTGTTACGGATACAGTATCCTGTGTTTTGTGTGTTTCTACTCTTTCTGCCCTAATCACAGGTGTCCTGTATGTTCCTGATTGGTGGTCGTTGAGGTGTCTGACTGATTGACCAATCAGTGAACATTCCTGTGAATAGCACCACCTGTTACTCGTTTGTTGAAGTACACACAGCCCATTGTATAAAAAACCAGACTTGTGTTTTGTTGGCAAGAGAGAGAGACTTTTTGCCATATGTGAGTATGGACACGGTGGTGTCCTGTGTGTTTGTGTACGCACGAAGTTGTTGGTTACCTGTTGGTAAACATTGTTAGAATATATTTCTTTACCTGAGTGTGGATACTGTTGTAGATCCTGTGTACTTATTTAATTGCTGATTACCCTGTTTAGTAGCTTTGTGTGTTTTGGGAAAGGGAGTTTAAGCTAGTTGCCCTTTGGGCGTATATCATTACCCGTAGGAAGAAATCTGTCTATAAACACTAGTTAGACCCTGGGAGCGGACCACCCACTGTATTTTTGTATGGTAGCAGTGAGTAGCGGTTCTTTAGGCAGGCTGATCAGTTTAGGGGTTTTACATATTGTTTCATTTCTTGGGTCCTGCTCAGCCCTTTTTCCCAAACCTTTACCGTTTGTTGAATCACACAGCCCATTGTATAAAACCAGACTTGTGTTTGTTGCAAGAGAGAGAGACTTTTTGCCATATGTGAGTATGGACACGGTGGTGTCCTGTGTGTTGTGTACGCACTAAGTTGTTGGACAATTACCTGTTGGTAACATTATTAGAATATATTTCTTTACCTGAGTGTGGATACTGTTGTATCCTGTGTACTTATTTAATTGCGATTACCCTGTTTAGTAGCTTTGTGTGTTTTTTTGGGAAAAGGGGAGTTTAAGCTAGTTGCCCTTGGGCGTACATTACCCGTAGGGAAGAAATCTGTCTATAAACACCAGTTAGACCTGGAGCGGACCACCACTGTATTTTTTGTATGGTAGCAGTAGCCTAGCGGTTCTTTAGGGCAGGCTAGATCAGTTTAGGGGGTTTTAAACTATTGTTTCATTTTTCTTGGGTCCTGCTCAGCCCTTTTCCCAAACCTTTACCGTGTGTTTAGTAATAAACCATTTAAGTTTGTCGGTAGCTCATGGTTGTTGTGTCATTTTTGGTTCTCGCTGTTCCAGGTCACACTTATAATTTGCATAATTTATGTTACGGGTCTCATGTCCATCCACCCTAGAAATTTAGAGCCACGTGGTTCGTAACACTGCCAATATCAAGCACCTTCGCACAGCCATTGAAGAGAAGTGGAACAACATTCCACAGGCCAAAATCAACAGCCTGATCAACTCTATGCAAAGGAGATTGCACTCGCATGAGCTAAATATTGGTCACACCAGATACTGAGCTGTTTTCTGATTCACACCCGTAATTTTTAAGTCATCTGTATTCCCAGTCATCTGAAATTCATAGATATTTCAATCGACTGATTTCATGAACTGTAACTCAGTCAAATCTTTGAAATTGTTGCATGTTACAGTGAGGGAAAAAAGTATTTGATCCCCTGATGATTTTGATATGTTTGCCCACTGACAGAAGACACGATCAGTATATCATTTTTAATGGTAGGTTTATTTGAACAGTGAGAGACAGAATAACAACAAAGAAATCCAGAGGGGCAAAACGCATGTCAAAATGTTATGAATTTATTTGCATTTTAATGAGGGAAATAAGTATTTGACCCTCTGCCAAACATGACTTAGTACTTGGTGGCAAAACCCTTGTTGGCAATCACAGAGGTCAGACGTTTCTTGTAGTTGGCCACCAGGTTTGCAAACATCTCAGGAGGGATTTTGTTCCTCCTCTTTGCAGATCTTCTCCAAGTCATTAAGGTTTCGAGGCTGACGTTTGGCAACTCGAACCCTTCAGCTCCCCTCCACAGATTTTCTATGGGATTAAGGTCTGGAGACTGGCTAGGCCACTCCAGGACCTTCATGTGCTTCTTCTTGAGCCAATCCTTTGTTGCCTAATGGCCGTGTGTTTTGGGTCATTGTCGTGCTGGAATACCCATCCACGACCCATTTTCAATCGCCCTGGCTGAGGGAAGGAGGTTCTCACCCAAGATTTGACGGCATGGCCCCGTCCATCATCCCTTTGATGCAGTGAAGTTGTCCTGTCCCATTAGCAGAAAAACACCCCCCAAAGCATAATGTTTCCACCTCCATGTTTGACCGGTGGGGATGGTGTTCTTGGGGTCATATGCAGCATTCCTCCTCCTCCAAACACGACGAGTTGAGTTGATGGCAAAGAGCTCGATTTTGGTCTCATCCTGACCACAACACTTTCACCCAGTTCTCCTCTGAATCATTCAGATGTTCATTGGCAAACTTCAGACGGGCACTGTATATGTACTTTTTGAGCAGGGGAATCCCTGCGGGCGCTGCAGATTTCAGTCCTTCACCGGCGTAATGTGTTACGCAATTGTTTTCTTGGTGACTATGGTCCCAGCTGCCTTGAGATCATTGACAAGATCCTCCCGTGTAGTTCTGGGCTGATTCCTCACCGTTCTCATGATCATTGCAACTCCACAGGTGAGATCTTGCATGGAGTCCCAGACTGAGGGAGATTGACAGTTCTTTTGTATTTCTTCCATTTGCGACAATAATCACACCAACTGTTGTCACCTTTCACCAAGCTGCTTGGCAATGGTCTTGTAGCCCATTCCAGCCTTGTGTAGGTCTACAATCTTGTCCCTGACATCCTTGGAGAGCTCTATGGTCTTGGCCATGGTGGAGAGTTTAGAATCTGTTTGATTAATTGCTTCTGTGGACAGGTGTCTTTTATACAGGTAACAAGCTGAGATTAGAGCACTCCCTTTAAGTGTGTGCGTCCTAATCTCAGCACCTGTATAAAAGACACCTGGGAGCCAGAAAGCCTTCTGATTGAGAGGGGGTCAAATACTTATTTCCCTCATTAAAATGCTAATCAATTTATAACATTTTCGACATGCGTTTTTCTGGATTTTTTTGTTGTTATTCTGTCTCTCACTGTTCAAATAAACTACCATTTAAATTACAGACTGATCATTTCTTTGTCAGTGGGCAAACATACAAAATCAGCAGGGATCAAATACTTTTTTTCCCTCACTGTACTTTTATATTTTTGTTCAGTATAATTCCAGTTACATAATGGGATTACATAATGAGACTATCTTGATCTGGCTGTCGACCAAATCCAAGCCGTGAAGATGACTGATGTTGTCTATTACACACACCTGCTCTCTGCCAGGGATTCCTCCTCCAACTGGAGCTCTACATTTTCCAGCATCAGCCCGGCCCCATCGGAGCGGGATAAGGTGTCCGCCCTGCGTTTCCTGCCTCTCGGGAAAGCCCTGGAGTGGGCCAACGCGGTCTGGAATGAAGGGGAGGAGCCGCGTTGGACAACTACGGGGAGTTCGCTCGCCTCTTTCAGGCTGTCTTCGATCACTGCTTGAGGGTCGAGGGAGAGCGGGCAGAGTGGCTGGTTCACCTGAGGGTAGGTTACGAGGACTGCGCAGGACTTCGCCCTGGAGTTCCGGACTCTGCAGATGGGTCCGGGTAGAACGAGCGGGCCCTTATCGACCATTTCCGGTGCCATCTGCGGGAGGACGCCCAATTAGGGAGCTATCCTGCCGGGACACCATGTTGTCCTTCTCTCAACTGGTGGACATGCGCCATCCGTTTGGACAACCTGCTGGCGGCCAGAGGACGTCCTGGAGGGGGTCTGCCCGTTCCAACCCCGCCCACTCGGATCACGAGCTGATGGACGCTGGGTGGAGCAGCGATCCGACAGAGCGGAGGACAACAGCGCGCCAGCGCGTCACTCTCTGGTGGCACGAGAGGACATTTCACCGCACGACTTCGTCAACGTTCTTTTTGGGTCCGGAGGCGGCAGGCAGGGCACTCTCGCGTCACACCCCAGGTGTCGAACACCCACTTGTTCAGAGCCCTCTGCTGCGCACTGTACCCTAGCTATCCACTTTCCTGATTACATTGTAGTTCCCCAGTGTAAGGCGCTAGTCGATTCGCAGCAGCTGGGAACTTTATGGACAGGTCATTCTCTCCCACACAGTCTAGGCATTTCCTTGGTTCCCTATCTATTCCACTTCCCATTAGAGCACTTGACAGTCCACCATTAAGGTCCGGGTTTGTTAGGGAGGATTACAACACCAGTCACTATGGTTACCCACAAGACTCATCGCAAGCAAGTCACTTTTTTTATTATTATTGAGTCTCCTGCTTTCACTGTTGTATTAGGTATCCCTTGATTAGCACTCCACAACCCCACCTTCTCATGGCCGCAAGAGAGGGTTCTTACGGGGTAGTTGCGAGAGTGTCAGGGGTAGGTGTCTCCGGTGCAACCACGGTGGAAAGTCCAGACAGTACCTCCACCGTGCGCATTTGTCCCGAATACCTCGATTTGGCGCATGTGTTTTCCAAAACGCAGGCGATCATGTTACCACCTCATCGGGCGGGGGATTGCACGATAAACCTCCGGGTAGACGCTGTGCCTCCCAGGAGTTATGTGTATCCCCTGTCACAGGCTGAAACAGAGGCTATGGAAACATACGTCACCGAGTCCCTGCGCCAGGGGTTTATACATCCCTCCACTTCGCCCGCCTCCTCAAGTTTCTTTTTTGTAAAGAAGAAAGACTGTGGCCTGGCCCTTGCATTGATTATCGATCACTGAACAAGGAGACAATACGATTCAGTTATCCCTCTCCCCCTCATTCCTTCATGACTTCAGTCAATGCATTGGGCGCGCTTCTTCACCAAATTAGATCTCGGAATGCATACAACCTGGGTAAGTGTCCGAGAGGGGGATGAGTGGGAGAAGACAGCATTCAGCACAACCACGGGGGCATTATGAATACCTGGTGATGCCCCTACGGTTTGATGAATGCTCCATCCGACTCTTCCAGTCCTTTGTGAACGAGGTGTTTGACATGCTTGGTCGCAGTGTAGTGGTCTACATCCATGACATTCTGGTATATTCCACTACGCCGCCGAGCATGTGTCCTGGTTCAGCAAGTGCTGGCCTGACTGTTGGAAAATGACCTTCATGCCAAGGCAGAAAAAGTGTCTGTTTTTCCGGCAGTCCGTCTCTCCTTCCTCGGATACCGCATTACCACCTCCCAGGTTTGGAGATGGAGGGAGATCGCATTTCAGCCGTGCGTAATTGGCCGACTCCAACCACGGTTAGGAGGTGCAGCGCTTTATTGGCTTTGCCAACTACTATCGGAGGTTTATCCGGGGGCTTGTCGCAGCTCCCCATTACATCTCTGTTGGGGTGGGTCGTCCCGGCTCCATGCTGGTCTGCTGAGGCTGACAGGGCCTTCAGTAACCTGAGGGGTCTGTTCACCTCAGCCCCCGGTACTGGCCCACCCCAATCCATCACTACCGTTCGGAGGGAGGAGGATGCGTCTGAGGTAAGGATAGGCGCTGTCCTATCTCAATGCTTGGGCACACCACCCAAGGTCATCCCTGTGCCTTCTTTCTCCAAGAAGCTCAGTCCGGCAGAGCAGAACTACGACGTTGGGGATCGGGAGCTGTTGGCTGTTGTCCGAGCCCTGACCGTGTGGATGCATTGGCTCGAAGGGGTGAAACACCCTTTCCTCGTCTGGACGGACCACCGTAACCTGGAGTACATCCGGGCAGCGAGGAGGCTGAATCCTCGCCAGGCCAGGTGGGCCCTATTCTTCACCCGGTTTGATTTCACACAATACATCCCGGGTATGAAAAATGTGAAGGCAGACGCATTGTCATGGCTGTATGACACAGAGGAGAGGCCCAGAGCACACACCTATACTCCCAGCGTCCTGCATTGTGGCGCGGTAGTATGGGCGATGGATGCGGATATGGAGCTAGGCGTTACGCACAGAGCCATCTCCACCTTAGTGTCCAGCTGGGCTGCAGTACGTGCCTTCTCTCTTATCCGTGACCGTCTGATCTACTGGGCCACACGTTACCCTCCTCTGGTCACCCAGGTATCAGTCATACAGTTCGCTGCCTGATTGGAAAGTACTGGTGGCCTACCTTTGGCTAAGGATGGGGGGTGCTATGTCTCCTGCTTGCTCGGGTGTGCGACTAGGGTAAGGCACCCAGGCATCTCCCAGCCGGTAAATTACAGCCTTTACCAGTTCCACAATTACAATGGTCTCACCTGAGTGTTGATTTCTACCGATCTTTCCCCTCTCTCAAGGTAACACCACCATCTTGGTCGTTGTTGACAGCTTTTCCAAGGCCTGCCGCCTCTTTCCCTCATCCCGGTCTCCCCACGGCCCAGCAAACTGCGAGGCCCTGTTTACATACGTCTTCCGGCACTATGGGGTACCAGAGTATATAGTGTCTGACCGGGGTCCCCAGTTCACATCCAAGGTCTCGGAAGGCATTCATGGAACGTCTGGGGGTCTTAGTCAGCCTGACCTCTGGTTTCCACCCCCGAGTCTAATCCTGGGCAGGTGGAACGGGTAAATCAGGATGTGGGTAGGTTCCTGCGGTCCTACTGCCAGGACCAGCCGGGGAGTGGTCGGTGTTCTTGCCATGGGTTGAATATCCCCCAGAACTCTCTCTGTCACTCCTCCACTAACCTAACGCCATTCAATGTGTTTTAGGTTACCAACCGGTTTCTGGCACCGTGGCACCAGAGCCAGACTGAGGCTCCTGCGGTGGATGACTGGTTTTGGCACGCAGAGGAGACGTGGGACGCTGCTCACGTCCCACCTCCAACGTGGCCATGCGTCGTTAGAAGGCCAACGCTCGACCCGCCACCACAGTGAGGCCCCGGTCTTCGTCCCGGGTGATCGGGTGTGGCACTCAACCCGAATCTGCCCTCCGCCCGCCCTGCCGGAAGCTGAGCCCGTGGTTTGTGGAACCGTTGAAAGTCCTGAGGAGAATCAACAAGGTTACCTATAGGTTGTTACTCCCCATGATTATCGTATTAACCCCTCGTTTCATGTGTCTCTCCTCAGGCCGGTGGTGGCTGGTCCGCTCCAGGAGTCTGAGGTGCGGTGGGGGTCCCTCCCGCCTCCTCTGGACATTGAGGGGGCCCCGGCGTACTCCGTCCGTTCCATCCTGGATTCGAGGCGTCGGGTGGGGGTTCTTCAGTACCTCGTGAGAGTGGGAGGGGTACGGTCCGGAGGAACGGTGCTGGGTCCCGTGAGAGATATCCTCGATCCCTCCCCTGTTGCGGGATTTCCACTGTCGCCATCCGGCTCGCCCTGCTCCGCATCCTCCCTGGCCTTCCCCAGGCCGGTGTCGGCGCGCTGCTGGAGCTATGCGTCAAGGTGTACTGTCACACTTCTCCGAAGGTGACTCCCTTCCTTGTTCGGGCAGGCTTCGGCGTTTCGTCACCGGCCTTCTAGCCACTGCCGCTCCATTTCTCATCATTCCATTTGTTTTGTCTTGTGTATTACACACAGCTGGTTCATATCCCCTCATTAGTATGTGTATAAGTGTTCCTCTGTCCCTTGTCCTTGTGGGTGATTGTTTATTTTGAGGGATATAGTAGCTCAGTTGAGCTCCAGTGTATTTTGTATTGCCGGGGTATTTTCCCTGTGTGCCTGTTTATTCCAGTGTGCCTGTTTGCACACTGGACTGGTTAATCTGTATTACGAAATAAACTCGTATACTGTGATTTACCCTCCTGCGCCTGACTCCTTCAAATCACGCATCACAGATGTCACAGGAACAGGGTGATAATTATTTGTGTGATGTGACATGGCTGATAGGCATTGATTTACTTACACAATGATCTGTGCCCTCGGCCCTTGTGACATCAAAGCCTGACGAGCGCCGTGACAACAGTCCCACCACCACCCGCCCCATGACTGACAGGGCCAATAAGGCAAATGTCATCCTTCCTTCTTAATTTATTATGCGTTCTCTCATACAAACGCACAGGCAGGCTCAGACACATACAAACACACACACGGGAAAGCAAGCCGCTAGCCCATTAACTTTTTTGCCCTTCTCACGGATTTCCAAACATAAAATCTAATAACAGAATATGAAAATCCAGTCAAACTGATCAACACCCTTGAGTAGCCAAACAGTGTTGTGCTATCTGGATTCCTGCGTTGGGATAGTAACTCGTCATGTAAAAGAAAGTCAAACAAACAGGACAGAATACACATTTAGCACCTTTCCAGCAGTCTTTCTAAATTAACCCAACATTACGCTAGTCTTTGTTTAACCACGAGTCAAGTGTTTAGACAGACGGTGTCAGGTTTGTTGGCGTGTCTGGGAGAGAAGACAGGCATAGGGGTTTTGTGTTGAGCGCTGACAGATGTGGGACAGAATAATTTGTGTGTGTGTGCGTATATTTGTCTGAGTGTGTGTGTGCAGAGCATGCATTCTGAGACTGTAATATGTCTTTCCCTCTGTAATGCGGGTGTTTGGGGTTAGGAATGGAAGTTGCTGGCCAGTGATTATGCTGGTATGCACCCAGCACACAGCCTACATTATGCCTAACCATCAGTCCCTGTAGCCCTCGGCTCTCAAGATGGCTGCCACATATTAGTCATCTTGTGACATGCAGGCTGGGAGTGAGGGTTGGATGAAGGGTTAAGTAAATAAAGTCACTCAACTGGGTAGCATTCAAAAAGCAAAGAAATGCTCCCTCTTTCTTCCCCCCTACACTTAGCGTAAGCAGCCCACAGACTTCCCTATCAAAGTGACTTATTGAACTGGCTGACTGAATAGGTACCATAGATCCTAGGGTCAACGATCGGTTGCACTGTTACATTTAACTGCCTTTTTTATTCGATTTTATAGACAGACTCAGGATGAATGATGGCGGTTCAGAAAGAGAACCATTGTGGCTCTTGTTTCAGCCACTAACTCATTATAAAGCTGAGAATCACACAAATTAGGAATTAGTTTTGCTTCTAGTGTTGCAGTGTTTGACAATGAACACAACAAACACACTCACTTATAAAACACTAGTCAGGTTTTTGGATGTTCTGCAAAAAAATCTCCCAAAGGAGGAGAAATCAAGGGGGTGTAAAAACACCTTTGATGTCAAATGAGATGTCCCAAAATAATGTTCCCTCTGATCTGATCCAGGCCTGACATCTCATCCTCTGGAAGCCTGATCTCCTTGGATCTTTCTCCCCCACCCACAGACCCACAGCTAGCAGATAACTGCTCTTCTCCTCTCCTCTCTCCCTGCCTGCCTCTGAGTACAATGGCAGCTTTTGTGTTGTGTGGCATGGCAAGGGGAATGTGTGTGTGCGTGCTTGGGCGTGCTTGCTTGTATGCTTGTGTTTGCGTGTATGTTTGAGGAAGTGGATAAGCTCTTGTGATTTAAATATGTGAGTAAGTGATGGTTGATTAGCTGGTGACAGGCAGGGGCAGGGCAGGTGGAGGGACTAGAGGATAAACAAACAGGCTCTGAGCATCACGCTGCTGAGAGATAAGTGCTCTGTTCACTACAGCTGACTCGACACAGCAGCCTCACACAGATTAGCATTGTTTAACTATGGAAATGAACGTACATAACATCTACAGATGGTGTGAGAGAGTGTGTATTTATGTTCACGCTTGCGTGTGGTTTATTTATCAGCACACACTTGCTATCAATCATTTCCAGGTTGTGTGTGTGGTGGTTAGTATAGGGACATAAAAGGCTTCATAACTGGCCTTGATCTTAATGCACTTCCAGAGGAATGCTTGTCTACCCACAGACAGAGTGGTAGAAAACTACAGAGATTTATGACCATTCTAAAATGAAAGACTCCATTGGTTATAGAAGCATCTGACTTGGTATTTGCCAGAGATTCATTATAAATTATCCACCACCTCAAGGTCAAGAAATACCAGCGTTGGATTCGAAAATGAATGTGTTCTGTGTGTGAATGTGTGTGTGTGTGTGTGTGTGTTTAGTGACTAGGTAGGGACCTACCACCCAGTATACAACATTCTATAGTCAGTATGCCACAGTAGAGATCTATCAATCTTTGGGCCTTGTTTAGATACTGTATGTCTGTCAAGATGGCTTCCAGTTGTTTTGCTGAGCGGTGTTGCTATGATCCTGTTTCCGTTTCAAGTTTCAAGTTTTATTAGTCAATGTACCCAGGATAGGCATGGTATACACCGTCCAACAAAATGCTTACTTCAGGTAAAAAAATAAGAATATGAACATAAAGTAAATGGCTCAGTAGAATAGAATAAACATTTTAGCAAAGTATAATACAGAAAGGCACAATTTATGGTACAATATTTACAGTGTGTATTGGGGAAGGGGGAGGGGGACAAGTGCATAAATTGAGCAGTATAATAAGAGTCTGGTAGCAGGTCTGATTTCATTATTACTGAAACAGAATTCAAGTGGGAAATATAAAGATCCAGTCCATTAAAAAATTGGAGGCCCCTTATACTTCATGTGTTGTGTTGCAAAAATTCTAGCATAATGTATAGCGATAGAATTAAAAAGGTATTGTCGGACCTTAGTTCATTCTAATCAGACAGGTTTTTTACATGGGACGATACATTGGAGATAATATAAGGCAAGTACTGAAACAATAGAACACTATGAAAATCTAGGAAACCAGGCCTGCTTTGAAAGGCATTTGATAAGTATGACTGAGGTTTATATATAAATGCTTGGAGCATTTCAATTTTGGAGAATCTCTTAAAATGGGTTAAAATCATGTATAGTAACACTAGGTGTAAAAATAGTAAATAATAGCTATTTCTCTAAAGTTTTAAACTGTCAAGAGGAGTAAAACAAAGTTGTCCACTATCGGCATATATATTTTATGTCCATCGAAATGTTAGCTTATTAAAACAAGATCCAAAAATAATATCCCAAG